>NW_027043304.1:0-196160 GCF_036013475.1 Columba livia
CTTTCTTACTTCTTACTTCTTTCTAACTTCTTACTTCTTTCTTATTTCTTTCTAACTTCTTTCTTTCTTCTTTCTTTCTTCTTTCTTACTTCTTTCTACTTCTTTCTTCTTTCTTTCTTACTTCTTTCTTACTTCTTTCTTACTTCTTTCTTACTTCTTTCTTACTTCTTTCTTAATTCTTTCTTACTTCTTTCATCTTTCTTTCTTACTTCTTTCTTACTTCTTTCTTACTTCTTTCTTTCTTACTTCTTTCTTACTTCTTTCTTACTTCTTTCTTCTTTCTTTCTTACTTCTTTCTTTCTTTCTTCTCTCTTTCTAACTACTCTCTTTCTAACTACTTTCTTACTTCTTTCTTAATTCTTTCTTACTTTCTTCTTACTTCTTTCTTACTTCTTTCTTACTTCTTTCTTACTTCTTTCTTAATTCTTTCTTCTTTCTTTCTTTCTTCTTTCTTACTTCTTTCTTTCTTCTTTCTTACTTCTTTCTTCTTTCTTACTTCTTTCTAACTTCTTTTTTCTTCTTTCTTACTTCTTCTTACTTCTTTCTTACTTCTTTTTACTTCTTTCTTACTTCTTTCTTACTTCTTTCTTACTTCTTTCTAACTTCTTACTTCTTTCTTATTTCTTTCTAACTTCTTTCTTTCTTCTTTCTTTCTTCTTTATAACTTCTCTCTTACTTCTTTCTTCTTTCTTTCTTACTTCTTTCTTACTTCTTTCTTACTTTTTTCTTACTTCTTTCTTACTTCTTTCTTACTTCTTTCTTACTTCTTTCATCTTTCTTTCTTACTTCTTTCTACTTCTTTCTTACTTCTTTCTAACTTCTTTCTTACTTCTTTCTTACTTTTTCTTACTTCTTTCTAACTTCTTTCTTTCTTCTTTCTTTCTTCTTTCTTTCTTCTTTCTTTCTTACTTCTTTCTAACTTCTTTCTTACTTCTTTCTTACTTCTTACTTACTTCTTTCTTTCTTGCTTCTTTCTTACTTCTTTCTTTCTTACTTCTTTCTTACTTCTTTCTTACTTCTTTCTTCTTTCTTTCTTACTTCTTTCATTCTTTCTTCTCTCTTTCTTCTTTCTTTCTTACTTCTTTCTTACTTCTTTCTTCTTTCTTACTTCTTTCTTACTTCTTACTTACTTCTTTCTTTCTTCTTTCTTACTTCTTTCTTACTTCTTTCTAACTTCTTTTTTCTTCTTTCTTACTTCTTTCTTACTTCTTTCTTTCTTACTTATTACTTAATCCTTTTAACTTCTTTCTTACTTCTTTCTTACTTCTTTCTCCTTTCTTTCTTACTTCTTTCTTACTTCTTTCTTACTTCTTTCTTACTTCTTTCTTACTTCTTTCTAACTTCTTTCTTACTTCTTTCTTACTTCTTTCTTACTTCTTTCTAACTTCTTTCTTTCTATTTCTTTCTTCTTTCTTTCTTCTTTCTTACTTCTTTCTTACTTCTTTCTTACTTCTTTCTTACTTCTTTCTTTCTTACTTCTTTCTTAATTCTTTCTTCCTTCTTTCTTACTTCTTTCTTACTTCTTTCTTACTTCTTTCTTTCTTCTTTCTTACTTCTTTCTTACTTCTTTCTTACTTCTTTGTTACTTCTTACTTCTTTCTAACTTCTTACTTCTTTCTTATTTCTTTCTAACTTCTTTCTTTCTTCTTTCTTTCTTCTTTCTTGCTTCTTTCTACTTCTTCTTCTTTCTTTCTTACTTCTTTCTTACTTCTTTCTTACTTTTTTCTTACTTCTTTCTTACTTCTTTCTTAATTCTTTCTTACTTCTTTCTTACTTCTTTATAACTTCTTTCTTACTTCTTTCTTACTTCTTTCTTACTTCTTTCTTTCTTACTTCTTTCTTACTTCTTTCTTACTTCTTTCTTCTTTCTTTCTTACTTCTTTCTTTCTTTCTTCTCTCTTTCTAACTACTCTCTTTCTAACTACTTTCTTACTTCTTTCTTAATTCTTCTTACTTCCTTCTTACTTCTTTCTTACTTCTTTCTTACTTCTTTCTTACTTCTTTCTTACTTCTTTCTTACTTCTTTCTTACTTCTTTCTTAATTCTTTCTTACTTCTTTCATCTTTCTTTCTTACTTCTTTCTTACTTCTTTCTTACTTCTTTCTAACTTCTTTCTTACTTCTTTCTTACTTCTTTCTTACTTCTTTCTTTCTTACTTCTTTCTTACTTCTTTCTTACTTCTTTCTTCTTTCTTTCTTACTTCTTTCTTTCTTTCTTCTCTCTTTCTAACTACTCTCTTTCAAACTACTTTCTTACTTCTTTCTTAATTCTTTCTTACTTCCTTCTTACTCTTTCTTACTTCTTTCTTACTTCTTTCTTACTTCTTTCTTAATTCTTTCTTCTTTCTTTCTTTCTTCTTTCTTACTTCTTTCTTTCTTCTTTCTTACTTCTTTCTTACTTCTTTCTTACTTCTTTCTAACTTCTTTTTTCTTCTTTCTTACTTCTTTCTTACTTCTTTCTTACTTTTTTCTTACTTCTTTTTACTTCTTTCTTACTTCTTTCTTACTTCTTTCTTACTTCTTTCTAACTTCATACTTCTTTCTTATTTCTTTCTAACTTCTTTCTTTCTTCTTTCTTTCTTCTTTCTTACTTCTTTCTAACTACTTACTTCTTTCTTATTTCTTTCTAACTTCTTTCTTTCTTCTTTCTTTCCTACTTCTTTCTTACTTCTTTCTAACTTCTTTCTTTCTTCTTTCTTACTTCTTTCTAACTACTTACTTCTTTCTTATTTCTTTCTAACTTCTTTCTTTCTTCTTTCTTCTTTCTTTCTTACTTCTTTCTTACTTCTTTCTAACTTCTTTCTTTCTTCTTTCTTTCTTACTTCTTTCTTACTTCTTTCTTACTTCTTTCTACTTCTTTCTTTCTTACTTATTACTTAATTCTTTCTTACTTCTTTCTTACTTCTTTCTTACTTCTTTCTTCTTTCATTCTTACTTCTTTCTTCTTTCTTACTTCTTTCTTACTTCTTTCTTACTTCTTTCTTACTTCTTTCTTACTTCTTTCTTCTTTCTTTCTTACTTCTTTCTTTCTTCTGTCTTAATTCTTTCTTACTTCTTTCTTACTTCTTTCTTACTTCTTTCTTCATTCCTTCTTACTTCTTTCTTGCTTCTTTGTTACTTCTTTCTTACTTCTTTCTTACTTCTTTCTTTCTTCTTTCTTTCTTTCTTCTCTCTTTCTTCTTTCTTTCTTCTTTCTTTCTTCTTCCTTTCTTACTTCTATCTTACTTCTTTCTTACTTCTTTCTTACTTCTTTCTTTCTTACTTGTTTCATACTTCTTCCTTACTTCTTTCTAACTTCTTTCTTACTTCTTTCTTACTTCTTTCTTCTTTCTTTCTTTCTTCTTTCTTACTTCTTTTTTCTTTCTTACTTCTTTCTTACTTCTTTCTTACTTCTTTATAACTTCTTTTTTCTTCTTTCTTTCTTCTTTCTTCTTTCTTTCTTACTTCTTTCTTACTTCTTTCTTACTTTCTTCTTACTTCTTTCTTACTTCTTTCTTACTTCTTTCTTACTTCTTTCTTAATTCTTTCTTCTTTCTTTCTTTCTTCTTTCTTACTTCTTTCTTTCTTCTTTCTTACTTCTTTCTTACTTCTTTCTAACTTCTTTTTTCTTCTTTCTTACTTCTTTCTTACTTCTTTCTTACTTCTTTCTTACTTCTTTCTTACTTCTTTTTACTTCTTTCTTACTTCTTTCTTCTTTCTTTCTTACTTCTTTCTTACTTCTTTCTTACTTTTTTCTTACTTCTTTCTTACTTCTTTCTTACTTCTTTCTTACTTCTTTCAACTTTCTTTCTTCTTTCTTACTTCTTTCTTAATTCTTTCTTACTGCTTTCTAACTTCTTTCTTACTTCTTTCTTACTTCTTTCATCTTTCTTTCATACTTCTTTCTTTCTTCTTTCTTTCTTCTTTCTTCCTTCTTTCTTTCTGAATTTTTTCTTACTTCTTTCTTAATTCTTTCTTTCTTACTTATTACTTAATTCTTTCTTACTTCTCTCTTACTTCTTTCTTACTTCTTTCTTCTTTCTTTCTTACTTCTTTCTTTCTTCTTTCCTACTTCTTTCTTACTTCTTTCTTACTTCTTTCTTACTTCTTTCTTCTTTCTTTCTTACTTCTTTCTTCATTCCTTCTTACTTCTTTCTTACTTCTTTCTTACTTCTTTCTTACTTCTTTCTTAGTTCTTTCTTCTTTCTTTCCTCTCTCTGTCTTTTTTCTTTCTTCTTTCTTTCTTCTTTCTTTCTACTTCTTTCTTACTTCTTTCTTACTTCTTTCTTACTTCTTTATTTCTTACTTCTTTCATACTTCCTTCTTACTTCTTTCTAACTTCTTTCTTACTTCTTTCTTACTTCTATCTTACTTCTTTCTTACTTTTTTCTTACTTCTTTCTTTCTTACTTCTTTCATAATTCTTTCTTACTTCTTTCTAACTTCTTTCTTACTTCTTTCTTACTTCTTTCTTACTTCTTTCTTCTTTCTTTCTTCTTTCTTACTTCTTTCTTTCTTCTTTCTTACTTCTTTCTTACTTCTTTCTTACTTCTTTCTTACTTCTTTCTAACTTCTTTTTTCTTCTTTCTTTCTTCTTTCTTTCTTCTTTCTTTCTTACTTCTTTCTTACTCCTTTCTTACTTCTTTCTTTCTTACTTATTACTTCTTTCTTACTTCTTTCTAACATCTTTTTTCTTCTTTCTTTCTTCTTTCTTTCTTTACTTCTTTCTTACTTCTTTCTAACTACTTTCTTCTTTCTTAATTCTTTCTTACTTCCTTCTTACTTCTTTCTTACTTCTTTCTTACTTCTTTCTTACTTCTTTCTTAATTCTTTCTTCTTTCTTTATTTCTTCTTTCTTACTTCTTTCTTTCTTCTTTCTTACTTCTTTCTTACTTCTTTCTTACTTCTTTCTAACTTATTTTTTCTTCTTTCTTACTTCTTTCTTACTTCTTTATTACTTCTTTCTTACTTCTTTTTACTTCTTTCTTACTTCTTTCTTACTTCTTTCTAACTTCTTTCTTCTTTCTTATTTCTTTCTAACTTCTTTCTTTCTTCTTTCTTTCTTCTTTCTTACTTCTTTCTTACTTCTTTCTTACTTCTTTCTTACTTTTTTCTTACTTCTTTCTTACTTCTTTCTTACTTCTTTCTTACTTCTTTCATCTTTCTTTCATACTTCTTTCTTACTTCTTTCTTACTTCTTTCTTACTTCTTTCTTTCTTACTTCATTCATACTTCCTTCTTACTTCTTTCTAACTTCTTTCTTACTTCTTTCTTACTTCTTTCTTTCTTCTTTCTTACTTTTTTCTTACTTCTTTCTTCATTCCTTCTTACTTCTTTCTTGCTTCTTTGTTACTTCTTTCTTAATTCTTTCTTACTTCTTTCTTCTTCTTTCTTTCTTTCTTCTCTCTTTCTTCTTTCTTTCTTCTTTCTTTCTTCTTCCTTTCTTCACTTCTATCTTACTTCTATCTTACTTCTTTCTTACTTCTTTCTTTCTTACTTCTTTCATACTTCTCCTTACTTCTTTCTTACTTCTTTCTTACTTCTTTCTTACTTCTTTCTAACTTCTTTCTTCTTTCTTATTTCTTTCTAACTTCTTTCTTTCTTCTTTCTTTCTTCTTTCTTACTTCTTTATTACTTCTTTCTTCCTTACTTCTTTCTTACTTCTTTCTTACTTCTTTCTAACTTCTTTCTTACTTCTTTCTTACTTCTTTCTTAATTCTTTCTTCTTTCTTTCTTTCTTCTTTCTTACTTCTTTCTTTCTTCTTTCTTACTTCTTTCTTCATTCCTTCTTACTTCTTTCTTGCTTCTTTGTTACTTCTTTCTTAATTCTTTCTTACTTCTTTCTTACTTCTTTCTTTCTTTCTTCTCTCTTTCTTCTTTCTTTCTTCTTTCTTTCTTCTTTCTTACTTCTTTCTAACTACTTACTTCTTTCTTATTTCTTTCTAAATTCTTTCTTTCTTCTTTCTTCTTTCTTTCTTACTTCTTTCTTACTTCTTTCTAACTTCTTTCTTTCTTCTTTCTTTCTTCTTTCTTACTTCTTTCTAACTACTTACTTCTTTCTTATTTCTTTCTAACTTCTTTCTTTCTTCTTTCTTCTTTCTTTCTTACTTCTTTCTTACTTCTTTCTAACTTCTTTCTTTCTTCTTTCTTTCTTACTTCTTTCTTACTTCTTTCTTACTTCTTTCTTACTTCTTTCTTTCTTACTTATTACTTAATTCTTTCTTACTTCTTTCTTTCTTCTTTCTTACTTCTTTCTTACTTCTTTTTACTTCTTTCTTACTTCTTTCTTACTTCTTTCTTACTTCTTTCTTACTTCTTTCTAACTTCTTTCTTCTTTCTTTCTAACTTCTTTCTTTCTTCTTTCTTTCTTCTTTCTTACTTCTTTCTTACTTCTTTCTTACTTTTTTCTTACTTCTTTCTTACTTCTTTCTTACTTCTTTCTTACTTCTTTCATCTTTCTTTCATACTTCTTTCTTACTTCTTTCTTACTTCTTTCTTACTTCTTTCTTTCTTACTTATTACTTAATTCTTTCTTACTTCTTTCTTTCTTCTTTCTTACTTCTTTCTTACTTATTTTACTTCTTTCTTACTTCTTTCTTACTTCTTTCTTACTTCTTTCTAACTTCTTTCTTCTTTCTTATTTCTTTCTAACTTCTTTCTTTCTTCTTTCTTTCTTCTTTCTTACTTCTTTCTTACTTCTTTCTTACTTTTTTCTTACTTCTTTCTTACTTCTTTCTTACTTCTTTCTTACTTCTTTCATCTTTCTTTCATACTTCTTTCTTACTTCTTTCTTACTTCTTTCTTACTTCTTTCTTTCTTACTTCATTCATACTTCCTTCTTACTTCTTTCTAACTTCTTTCTTACTTCTTTCTTACTTCTTTCTTAATTCTTTCTTCTTTCTTTCTTTCTTCTTTCTTACTTCTTTCTTTCTTCTTTCTTACTTTTTTCTTACTTCTTTCTTCATTCCTTCTTACTTCTTTCTTGCTTCTTTGTTACTTCTTTCTTAATTCTTTCTTACTTCTTTCTTACTTCTTTCTTTCTTTCTTCTCTCTTTCTTCTTTCTTTCTTCTTTCTTTCTTCTTCCTTTCTTCACTTCTATCTTACTTCTATCTTACTTCTTTCTTACTTCTTTCTTTCTTACTTCTTTCATACTTCTTCCTTACTTCTTTCTTACTTCTTTCTTCATTCCTTCTTACTTCTTTCTTGCTTCTTTGTTACTTCTTTCTTAATTCTTTCTTACTTCTTTCTTACTTCTTTCTTTCTTTCTTCTCTCTTTCTTCTTTCTTTCTTCTTTCTTTCTTCTTTCTTACTTCTTTCTAACTACTTACTTCTTTCTTATTTCTTTCTAACTTCTTTCTTTCTTCTTTCTTCTTTCTTTCTTACTTCTTTCTTACTTCTTTCTAACTTCTTTCTTCTTTCTTTCTTCTTTCTTACTTCTTTCTAACTACTTACTTCTTTCTTATTTCTTTCTAACTTCTTTCTTTCTTCTTTCTTTCTTACTTCTTTCTTACTTCTTTCTAACTTCTTTCTTTCTTCTTTCTTTCTTAATTCTTTCTTACTTCTTTCTTACTTCTTTCTTACTTCTTTCTTCTTTCATTCTTACTTCTTTCTTTCTTCTTTCTTACTTCTTTCTTACTTCTTTTTACTTCTTTCTTACTTCTTTCTTACTTCTTTCTTACTTCTTTCTAACTTCTTTCTTCTTTCTTATTTCTTTCTAACTTCTTTCTTTCTTCTTTCTTTCTTCTTTCTTACTTCTTTCTTACTTCTTTCTTACTTTTTTCTTACTTCTTTCTTACTTCTTTCTTACTTCTTTCTTACTTCTTTCATCTTTCTTTCATACTTCTTTCTTACTTCTTTCTTACTTCTTTCTTACTTCTTTCTTTCTTACTTCATTCATACTTCCTTCTTACTTCTTTCTAACTTCTTTCTTACTTCTTTCTTACTTCTTTCTTAATTCTTTCTTCTTTCTTTCTTTCTTCTTTCTTACTTCTTTCTTTCTTCTTTCTTACTTTTTTCTTACTTCTTCCTTCATTCCTTCTTACTTCTTTCTTGCTTCTTTGTTACTTCTTTCTTAATTCTTTCTTACTTCTTTCTTTCTTCTTTCTTTCTTTCCTCTCTCTTTCTTCTTTCTTTCTTCTTTCTTTCTTCTTCCTTTCTTCACTTCTATCTTACTTCTATCTTACTTCTTTCTTACTTCTTTCTTTCTTACTTCTTTCATACTTCTTCCTTACTTCTTTCTTACTTCTTTCTTACTTCTTTCTAACTTCTTTCTTCTTTCTTATTTCTTTCTAACTTCTTTCTTTCTTCTTTCTTTCTTCTTTCTTACTTCTTTCTTACTTCTTTCTTCTTTCTTTCTTACTTCTTTCTTACTTCTTTCTTACTTCTTTCTTACTTCTTTCTTTCTTACTTCTTTCATACTTCCTTCTTATTTCTTTCTAACTTCTTTCTTACTTCTTTCTTACTTCTTTCTTAATTCTTTCTTCTTTCTTTCTTTCTTCTTTCTTACTTCTTTCTTTCTTCTTTCTTACTTCTTTCTTACTTCTTTCTTCATTCCTTCTTACTTCTTTCTTGCTTCTTTGTTACTTCTTTCTTAATTCTTTCTTACTTCTTTCTTACTTCTTTCTTTCTTTCTTCTCTCTTTCTTCTTTCTTTCTTCTTTCTTTCTTCTTTCTTACTTCTTTCTAACTACTTACTTCTTTCTTATTTCTTTCTAACTTCTTTCTTTCTTCTTTCTTCTTTCTTTCTTACTTCTTTCTTACTTCTTTCTAACTTCTTTCTTTCTTCTTTCTTTCTTCTTTCTTACTTCTTTCTAACTACTTACTTCTTTCTTATTTCTTTCTAACTTCTTTCTTTCTTCTTTCTTCTTTCTTTCTTACTTCTTTCTTACTTCTTTCTAACTTCTTTCTTTCTTCTTTCTTTCTTACTTCTTTCTTACTTCTTTCTTACTTCTTTCTTACTTCTTTCTTTCTTACTTATTACTTAATTCTTTCTTACTTCTTTCTTACTTCTTTCTTACTTCTTTCTTCTTTCATTCTTACTTCTTTCTTTCTTCTTTCTTACTTCTTTCTTACTTCTTTCTTACTTCTTTCTTACTTCTTTCTTACTTCTTTCTTCTTTCTTTCTTACTTCTTTCTTTCTTCTGTCTTACTTCTTTCTTACTTCTTTCTTACTTCTTTCTTACTTCTTTCTTCATTCCTTCTTACTTCTTTCTTGCTTCTTTGTTACTTCTTTCTTATTTCTTTCTTACTTCTTTCTTTCTTCTTTCTTTCTTTCTTCTCTATTTCTTCTTTCTTTTTTCTTTCTTTCTTCTTCCTTTCTTACTTCTATCTTACTTCTTTCTTACTTCTTTCTTACTTCTTTCTTTCTTACTTGTTTCATACTTCTTCCTTACTTCTTTCTAACTTCTTTCTTACTTCTTTCTTACTTCTTTCTTCTTTCTTTCTTTCTTCTTTCTTACTTCTTTCTTCTTTCTTACTTCTTTCTTACTTATTTCTTACTTCTTTCTTACTTCTTTCTAACTTCTTTTTTCTTCTTTATTTCTTCTTTCTTCTTTCTTTCTTACTTCTTTCTTACTTCTTTCTTACTTTCTTCTTCTTTCTTACTTCTTTCTTACTTCTTTCTTACTTCTTTCTTAATTCTTTCTTCTTTCTTTCTTTCTTCTTTCTTACTTCTTTATTTCTTCTTTCTTACTTATTTCTTACTTCTTTCTAACTTCTTTTTTCTTCTTTCTTACTTCTTTCTTACTTCTTTCTTACTTCTTTCTTACTTCTTTTTATTTCTTTCTTACTTCTTTCTTTCTTCTTTCTTTCTTCTTTCTTACTTCTTTCTTACTTCTTTCTTCTTTCTTTCTTACTTCTTTCTTACTTCTTTCTTACTTTTTTCTTACTTCTTTCTTACTTCTTTCTTACTTCTTTCTTACTTCTTTCATCTTTCTTTCATACTTCTTTCTTTCTTCTTTCTTTCTTCTTTCTTCCTTCTTTCTTTCTTACTTTTTTCCTACTTCTTTCTTAATTCTTTCTTTCTTACTTATTACTTAATTCTTTCTTACTTCTCTCTTACTTCTTTCTTACTTCTTTCTTCTTTCTTTCTTACTTCTTTCTTTCTTCTTTCTTACTTCTTTCTTACTTCTTTCTTACTTCTTTCTTACTTCTTTCTTACTTCTTTCTTCTTTCTTTCTTACTTCTTTCTTCATTCCTTCTTACTTCTTTCTTACTTCTTTCTTACTTCTTTCTTACTTCTTTCTTACTTCTTTCTTCTTTCTTTCCTCTCTCTTTCTTTTTTCTTTCTTCTTTCTTTCTTCTTTCTTTCTTACTTCTTTCTTACTTCTTTCTTACTTCTTTCTTTCTTACTTCTTTCATACTTCCTTCTTACTTCTTTCTAACTTCTTTCTTACTTCTTTCTTACTTCTTTCTTACTTCTTTCTTACTTCTTTCTTCTTTCTTTCTTTCTTCTTTCTTACTTCTTTCTTTCTTCTTTCTTACTTCTTTCTTACTTCTTTCTTACTTCTTTCTTACTTCTTTCAAACTTCTTTTTTCTTCTTTCTTTCTTCTTTCTTTCTTCTTTCTTTCTTACTTCTTTCTTACTCCTTTCTTACTTCTTTCTTTCTTACTTATTACTTCTTTCTTACTTCTTTCTAACATCTTTTTTCTTCTTTCTTTCTTCTTTCTTTCTTACTTCTTTCTTACTTCTTTCTAACTACTTTCTTACTTCTTTCTTAATTCTTTCTTACTTCCTTCTTACTTCTTTCTTACTTCTTTCTTACTTCTTTCTTACTTCTTTCTTAATTCTTTCTTCTTTCTTTATTTCTTCTTTCTTACTTCTTTCTTTCTTCTTTCTTACTTCTTTCTTACTTCTTTCTTACTTCTTTCTAACTTCTTTTTTCTTCTTTCTTACTTCTTTCTTACTTCTTTCTTACTTCTTTCTTACTTCTTTTTACTTCTTTCTTACTTCTTTCTTACTTCTTTCTTACTTCTTTCTAACTTCTTTCTTCTTTCTTATTTCTTTCTAACTTCTTTCTTCCTTCTTTCTTTCTTCTTTCTTACTTCTTTCTTACTTCTTTCTTCTTTCTTTCTTACTTCTTTCTTACTTCTTTCTTACTTTTTTCTTACTTCTTTCTTACTTCTTTCTTACTTCTTTCTTACTTCTTTCATCTTTCTTTCATACTTCCTTCTTACTTCTTTCTAACTTCTTTCTTACTTCTTTCTTACTTCTTTCTTAATTCTTTCTTCTTTCTTTCTTTCTTCTTTCTTACTTCTTTCTTTCTTCTTTCTTACTTTTTTCTTACTTCTTTCTTCATTCCTTCTTACTTCTTTCTTGCTTTTTGTTACTTCTTTCTTAATTCTTTCTTACTTCTTTCTTTCTTCTTTCTTTCTTCTCTCTTTCTTCTTTCTTTCTTCTTTCTTTCTTCTTCCTTTCTTAACTTCTATCTTACTTCTATCTTACTTCTTTCTTACTTCTTTCTTTCTTACTTCTTTCATACTTCTTCCTTACTTCTTTCTTACTTCTTTCTTACTTCTTTCTTACTTCTTTCTAACTTCTTTCTTCTTTCTTATTTCTTTCTAACTTCTTTCTTTCTTCTTTCCTTCTTCTTTCTTACTTCTTTCTTACTTCTTTCTTCTTTCTTTCTTACTTCTTTCTTACTTCTTTCTTACTTTTTTCTTACTTCTTTCTTACTTCTTTCTTACTTCTTTCTTACTTCTTTCATCTTTCTTTTATACTTCTTTCTTACTTCTTTCTTACTTCTTTCTTTCTTACTTCTTTCATACTTCCTTCTTACTTCTTTCTAACTTCTTTCTTACTTCTTTCTTACTTATTTCTTAATTCTTTCTTCTTTCTTTCTTTCTTCTTTCTTACTTCTTTCTTTCTTCTTTCTTTCTTCTTTCTTACTTCTTTCTTCATTCCTTCTTACTTCTTTCTTGCTTCTTTGTTACTTCTTTCTTAATTCTTTCTTACTTCTTTCTTACTTCTTTCTTTCTTTCTTCTCTCTTTCTTCTTTCTTTCTTCTTTCTTTCTTCTTCCTTTCTTAACTTCTATCTTACTTCTATCTTACTTCTTTCTTACTTCTTTCTTTCTTACTTCTTTCATACTTCTTCCTTACTTCTTTCTTACTTCTTTCTTACTTCCTTCTTACTTCTTTCTAACTTATTTCTTCTTTCTTATTTCTTTCTAACTTCTTTCTTTCTTCTTTTTTACTTCTTTCTTACTTCTTTTTAACTTCTTTCTTCTTTCTTTCTTACTTCTTTCTTACTTCTTTCTTACTTTTTTCTTACTTCTTTCTTACTTCTTTCTTACTTTTTTCTTACTTCTATCATCTTTCTTTCATACTTCTTTCTTACTTCTTTCTTACTTCTTTCTTACTTCTTTCTTTCTTACTTCTTTCATACTTCCTTCTTACTTCTTTCTAACTTCTTTCTTACTTCTTTCTTACTTCTTTCTTAATTCTTTCTTCTTTCTTTCTTTCTTCTTTCTTACTTCTTTCTTTCTTCTTTCTTACTTCTTTCTTACTTCTTTCTTCATTCCTTCTTACTTCTTTCTTGCTTCTTTGTTACTTCTTTCTTAATTCTTTCTTACTTCTTTCTTACTTCTTTCTAACTACTTACTTCTTTCTTATTTCTTTCTAACTTCTTTCTTCTTTCTTCTTTCTTTCTTACTTCTTTCTTACTTCTTTCTAACTTCTTTCTTTCTTCTTTCTTTCTTCTTTCTTACTTCTTTCTAACTACTTACTGCTTTCTTATTTCTTTCTAACTTCTTTCTTTCTTCTTTCTTCTTTCTTTCTTACTTCTTTCTTACTTCTTTCTAACTTCTTTCTTTCTTCTTTCTTTCTTACTTCTTTCTTACTTCTTTCTTAGTTCTTTCTTACTTCTTTCTTTCTTACTTATTACTTAATTCTTTCTTACTTCTTTCTTACTTCTTTCTTACTTCTTTCTTCTTTCATTCTTACTTCTTTCTTTCTTCTTTCTTACTTCTTTCTTACTTCTTTCTTACTTATTTCTTACTTCTTTCTTACTTCTTTCTTCTTTCTTTCTTACTTCTTTCTTTCTTCTGTCTTACTTCTTTCTTACTTCTTTCTTACTTCTTTCTTACTTCTTTCTTCATTCCTTCTTACTTCTTTCTTGCTTCTTTGTTACTTCTTTCTTACTTCTTTCTTACTTCTTTCTTTCTTCTTTCTTTCTTTCTTCTCTCTTTCTTCTTTCTTTCTTCTTTCTTTCTTCTTCCTTTCTTACTTCTATCTTACTTCTTTCTTACTTCTTTCTTACTTCTTTCTTTCTTACTTGTTTCATACTTCTTCCTTACTTCTTTCTAACTTTTTCTTACTTCTTTCTTACTTCTTTCTTACTTCTTTCTTCTTTCTTTGTTTCTTCTTTCTTACTTCTTTCTTCTTTCTTACTTCTTTCTTACTTATTTCTTTCTTCTTTCTTACTTCTTTCTAACTTCTTTTTTCTTCTTTCTTTCTTCTTTCTTCTTTCTTTCTTACTTCTTTCTTACTTCTTTCTTACTTTCTTCTTCTTTCTTACTTCTTTCTTACTTCTTTCTTACTTCTTTCTTAATTCTTTCTTCTTTCTTTCTTTCTTCTTTCTTACTTCTTTCTTTCTTCTTTCTTATTTCTTTCTTACTTCTTTCTAACTTCTTTTTTCTTCTTTCTTACTTCTTTCTTACTTCTTTCTTACTTCTTTCTTACTTCTTTTTACTTCTTTCTTACTTCTTTCTTTCTTCTTTCTTTCTTCTTTCTTACTTCTTTCTTTCTTCTTTCTTCTTTCTTTCTTACTTCTTTCTTACTTCTTTCTTACTTTTTTCTTACTTCTTTCTTACTTCTTTCTTACTTCTTTCTTACTTCTTTCTTACTTCTTTCTTACTTCTTTCTTACTTCTTTCTTACTTCTTTCTTACTTCTTTCTTCTTTCTTTCTTACTTCTTTCTTCATTCCTTCTTACTTCTTTCTTACTTCTTTCTTACTTCTTTCTTACTTCTTTCTTACTTCTTTCTTCTTTCTTTCCTCTCTCTTTCTTTTTTCTTTCTTCTTTCTTTCTTCTTTCTTTCTTACTTCTTTCTTACTTCTTTCTTACTTCTTTCTTTCTTACTTCTTTCATACTTCCTTCTTACTTCTTTCTAACTTCTTTCTTACTTCTTTCTTACTTCTTTCTTACTTCTTTCTTACTTCTTTCTTCTTTCTTTCTTTCTTCTTTCTTACTTCTTTCTTTTTTCTTTCTTACTTCTTTCTTACTTCTTTCTTACTTCTTTCTTACTTCTTTCTAACTTCTTTTTTCTTCTTTCTTTCTTCTTTCTTTCTTCTTTCTTTCTTACTTCTTTCTTACTCCTTTCTTACTTCTTTCTTTCTTACTTATTACTTCTTTCTTACGTCTTTCTAACATCTTTTTTCTTCTTTCTTTCTTCTTTCTTTCTTACTTCTTTCTTACTTCTTTCTAACTACTTTCTTACTTCTTTCTTAATTCTTTCTTACTTCCTTCTTACTTCTTTCTTACTTCTTTCTTACTTCTTTCTTACTTCTTTCTTAATTCTTTCTTCTTTCTTTATTTCTTCTTTCTTACTTCTTTCTTTCTTCTTTCTTACTTCTTTCTTACTTCTTTCTTACTTCTTTCTAACTACTTTTTTCTTCTTTCTTACTTCTTTCTTACTTCTTTCTTACTTCTTTCTTACTTCTTTTACTTCTTTCTTACTTCTTTCTTACTTCTTTCTTACTTCTTTCTAACTTCTTTCTTCTTTCTTATTTCTTTCTAACTTCTTTCTTCCTTCTTTCTTTCTTCTTTCTTACTTCTTTCTTACTTCTTTCTTCTTTCTTTCTTACTTCTTTCTTACTTCTTTCTTACTTTTTTCTTACTTCTTTCTTACTTCTTTCTTACTTCTTTCTTACTTCTTTCATCTTTCTTTCATACTTCCTTCTTACTTCTTTCTAACTTCTTTCTTACTTCTTTCTTACTTCTTTCTTAATTCTTTCTTCTTTCTTTCTTTCTTCTTTCTTACTTCTTTCTTTCTTCTTTCTTACTTTTTTCTTACTTCTTTCTTCATTCCTTCTTACTTCTTTCTTGCTTCTTTGTTACTTCTTTCTTAAATCTTTCTTACTTCTTTCTTTCTTCTTTCTTTCTTCTCTCTTTCTTCTTTCTTTCTTCTTTCTTTCTTCTTCCTTTCTTAACTTCTATCTTACTTCTCTCTTACTTCTTTCTTACTTCTTTCTTTCTTACTTCTTTCATACTTCTTCCTTACTTATTTCTTACTTCTTTCTTACTTCTTTCTTACTTCTTTCTAACTTCTTTCTTATTTCTTATTTCTTTCTAACTTGTTTCTTTCTTCTTTCTTTCTCCTTTCTTACTTCTTTCTTACTTCTTTCCTCTTTCTTTCTTACTTCTTTCTTACTTCTTTCTTACTTTTTTCTTACTTCTTTCTTACTTCTTTCTTACTTCTTTCTTACTTCTTTCATCTTTCTTTCATACTTCTTTCTTACTTCTTTCTTACTTCTTTCTTACTTCTTTCTTTCTTACTTCTTTCATACTTCCTTCTTACTTCTTTCTAACTTCTTTCTTACTTCTTTCTTACTTCTTTCTTAATTCTTTCTTCTTTCTTTCTTTCTTCTTTCTTACTTCTTTCTTTCTTCTTTCTTACTTCTTTCTTACTTCTTTCTTCATTCCTTCTTACTTCTTTCTTGCTTCTTTGTTACTTCTTTCTTAATTCTTTCTTACTTCTTTCTTACTTCTTTCTTTCTTTCTTCTCTCTTTCTTCTTTCTTTCTTCTTTCTTTCTTCTTTCTTACTTCTTTCTAACTACTTACTTCTTTCTTATTTCTTTCTAACTTCTTTCTTTCTTCTTTCTTCTTTCTTTCTTACTTCTTTCTTACTTCTTTCTAACTTCTTTCTTTCTTCTTTCTTTCTTCTTTCTTACTTCTTTCTAACTACTTACTTCTTTCTTATTTCTTTCTAACTTCTTTCTTTCTTCTTTCTTCTTTCTTTCTTACTTCTTTCTTACTTCTTTCTAACTTCTTTCTTTCTTCTTTCTTTCTTACTTCTTTCTTACTTCTTTCTTACTTCTTTCTTACTTCTTTCTTTCTTACTTATTACTTAATTCTTTCTTACTTCTTTCTTACTTCTTTCTTACTTCTTTCTTCTTTCTTACTTCTTTCTTACTTATTTCTTACTTCTTTCTTACTTCTTTCTAACTTCTTTTTTCTTCTTTCTTTCTTCTTTCTTCTTTCTTTCTTACTTCTTTCTTACTTCTTTCTTACTTTCTTCTTCTTTCTTACTTCTTTCTTACTTCTTTCTTACTTCTTTCTTAATTCTTTCTTCTTTCTTTCTTTCTTCTTTCTTACTTCTTTCTTTCTTCTTTCTTATTTCTTTCTTACTTCTTTCTAACTTCTTTTTTCTTCTTTCTTACTTCCTTCTTACTTCTTTCTTACTTCTTTCTTACTTCTTTTTACTTCTTTCTTACTTCTTTCTTTCTTCTTTCTTTCTTCTTTCTTACTTATTTCTTACTTCTTTCTTACTTCTTTCTTCTTTCTTTCTTACTTCTTTCTTACTTCTTTCTTACTTTTTTCTTACTTCTTTCTTACTTCTTTCTTACTTCTTTCTTACTTCTTTCATCTTTCTTTCATACTTCTTTCTTTCTTCTTTCTTTCTTCTTTCTTCCTTATTTCTTTCTTACTTTTTTCTTACTTCTTTCTTAATTCTTTCTTTCTTAATTATTACTTAATTCTTTCTTACTTCTCTCTTACTTCTTTCTTACTTCTTTCTTCTTTCTTTCTTACTTCTTTCTTTCTTCTTTCTTACTTCTTTCTTACTTCTTTCTTACTTCTTTCTTACTTCTTTCTTCTTTCTTTCTTACCCCTTTCTTCATTCCTTCTTACTTCTTTCTTACTTCTTTCTTACTTCTTTCTTACTTTTTTCTTACTTCTTTCTTCTTTCTTTCCTCTCTCTTTCTTTTTTCTTTCTTCTTTCTTTCTTCTTTCTTTCTTACTTCTTTCTTACTTCTTTCTTACTTCTTTCTTTCTTACTTCTTTCATACTTCCTTCTTACTTCTTTCTAACTTCTTTCTTACTTCTTTCTTACTTCTTTCTTACTTCTTTCTTACTTGTTTCTTCTTTCTTTCTTTCTTCTTTCTTACTTCTTTCTTTCTTCTTTCTTACTTCTTTCTTACTTCTTTCTTACTTCTTTCTAACTTCTTTTTTCTTCTTTCTTTCTTCTTTCTTTCTTCTTTCTTTCTTACTTCTTTCTTACTCCTTTCTTACTTCTTTCTTTCTTACTTATTACTTCTTTCTTACTTCTTTCTAACATCTTTTTTCTTCTTTCTTTCTTCTTTCTTTCTTACTTCTTTCTTACTTCTTTCTAACTACTTTCTTACTTCTTTCTTAATTCTTTCTTACTTCCTTCTTACTTCTTTCTTACTTCTTTCTTACTTCTTTCTTACTTCTTTCTTAATTCTTTCTTCTTTCTTTATTTCTTCTTTCTTACTTCTTTCTTTCTTCTTTCTTACTTCTTTCTTACTTCTTTCTAACTTCTTTTTTCTTCTTTCTTACTTCTTTCTTACTTCTTTCTTACTTCTTTCTTACTTCTTTTTACTTCTTTCTTACTTCTTTCTTACTTCTTTCTTACTTCTTTCTAACTTGTTCTTCTTTCTTATTTCTTTCTAACTTCTTTCTTTCTTCTTTCTTTCTTCTTTCTTACTTCTTTCTTACTTCTTTCTTCTTTCTTTCTTACTTCTTTCTTACTTCTTTCTTACTTTTTTCTTACTTCTTTCTTACTTCTTTCTTACTTCTTTCTTACTTCTTTCATCTTTCTTTCATACTTCTTTCTTACTTCTTTCTTACTTCTTTCTTACTTCTTTCTTTCTTACTTCTTTCATACTTCCTTCTTACTTCTTTCTAACTTCTTTCTTACTTCTTTCTTACTTCTTTCTTCTTTCTTACTTCTTTCTTACTTCTTTCTTACTTTCTTCTTACTTCTTTCTTACTTCTTTCTTACTTCTTTCTTCATTCCTTCTTACTTCTTTCTTGCTTCTTTGTTACTTCTTTCTTAATTCTTTCTTACTTCTTTCTTACTTCTTTCTTTCTTTCTTCTCTCTTTCTTCTTTCTTTCTTCTTTCTTTCTTACTTCTTTCATACTTCCTTCTTACTTCTTTCTAACTTCTTTCTTACTTCTTTCTTAATTCTTTCTTCTTTCTTTCTTTCTTCTTTCTTACTTCTTTCTTTCTTCTTTCTTACTTCTTTCTTACTTCTTTCTTCATTCCTTCTTACTTCTTTCTTGCTTCTTTGTTACTTCTTTCTTAATTCTTTCTTACTTCTTTCTTACTTCTTTCTTTCTTTCTTCTCTCTTTCTTCTTTCTTTCTTCTTTCTTTCTTACTTCTTTCATACTTCCTTCTTACTTCTTTCTAACTTCTTTCTTACTTCTTTCTTACTTCTTTCTTAATTCTTTCTTCTTTCTTTCTTTCTTCTTTCTTACTTCTTTCTTTCTTCTTTCTTACGTCTTTCTTACTTCTTTCTTCATTCCTTCTTACTTCTTTCTTGCTTCTTTGTTACTTCTTTCTTAATTCTCTCTTACTTCTTTCTTACTTCTTTCTTCTTTCTTTCTTACTTCTTTTTTCTTCTTTCTTTCTTCTTTCTTCTTTCTTTCTTACTTCTTTCTTACTTCTTTCTTACTTTCTTCTTACTACTTTCTTACTTCTTTCTTACTTCTTTCTTACTACTTTCTTAATTCTTTCTTCTTTCTTTCTTCTTTCTTACTTCTTTCTTTCTTCTTTCTTACTTCTTTCTTACTTCTTTCTAACTTCTTTTTTCTTCTTTCTTACTTCTTTCTTACTTCTTTCTTACTTCTTTTTACTTCTTTCTTACTTCTTTCTTACTTCTTTCTTACTTCTTTCTAACTTCTTACTTCTTTCTTATTTCTTTCTAACTTCTTTCTTACTTTTTTCTTACTTCTTTCTTACCTTTTTCTTACTTCTTTCTTACTTCTTTCTTACTTCTTTCATCTTTCTTACTTCTTTCTTACTTCTTTCTAACTTCTTTCTTACTTCTTTCTTACTTCTTTCTAACTTCTTTCTTTCTTCTTTCTTTCTTCTTTCTTTCTTACTTCTTTCTTTCTTCTTTCTTACTTCTTTCTTACTTCTTTCTTACTTCTTTCTTACTTCTTTCTTACTTCTTTCCAACTTCTTTCTTTCTTCTTCCTTTCTTCTTTCTTACTTCTTTCTTACTTCTTTCTAACTTCTTTTTTCTTCTTTCTTACTTCTTTCTTACTTCTTTCTTACTTTTTTCTTACTTCTTTCTTACTTCTTTCTAACTTCTTTCTTACTTCTTTCTTACTTTTTCTTACTTCTTTCTAACTTCTTTCTTTCTTCTTTCTTTCTTCTTTCTTTCTTCTTTCTTTCTTACTTCTTTCTTACTTCTTTCTTAATTCTTTCTTTCTTACTTATTACTTAATTCTTTCTTTCTTCTTTCTTACTTCTTTCTTACTTCTTTCTTCATTCCTTCTTACTTCTTTCTTACTTCTTTCTTTCTTCGTTCTTTCTTCTCTCTTTCTTCTTTCTTTCTTCTTTCTTTCTTCTTCCTTTCTTACTTCTATGTTACTTCTATCTTACTTCTTTCTTTCTTACTTCTTTCATAATTCTTCCTTCTTTCTAACTTCTTTCTTACTTCTTTCTTCTTTCTTTCTTTCTTATTTCTTACTTCTTTCTTTCTTCTATCTTTCTTCTTTCTTCTTTCTTTCTTACTTCTTTCTTACTTCTTTCTTACTTTCTTCTTACTTCTTTCTTACTTCTTTCTTACTTCTTTCTTACTTCTTTCTTAATTCTTTCTTCTTTCTTTCTTTCTTCTTTCTTACTTCTTTCTTTCTTCTTTCTTATTTTTTTCTTACTTCTTTCTAACTTCTTTTTTCTTCTTTCTTACTTCTTTCTTACTTCTTTCTTACTTCTTTCTTACTTCTTTCTTCATTCCTTCTTACTTCTTTCTTGCTTCTTTGTTACTTCTTTCTTACTTCTTTCTTACTTCTTTCTTTCTTCTTTCTTTCTTTCTTCTCTCTTTCTTCTTTCCTTCTTCTTTCTTTCTTCTTCCTTTCTTACTTCTATCTTACTTCTTTCTTACTTCTTTCTTACTTCTTTCTTTCTTACTTGTTTCATACTTCTTCCTTACTTCTTTATAACTTTTTCTTACTTCTTTCTCACTTCTTTCTTACTTCTTTCTTCTTTCTTTCTTTCTTCTTTCTTACTTCTTTCTTCTTTCTTACTTCTTTCTTACTTATTTCTTACTTCTTTCTTACTTCTTTCTAACTTCTTTTTTCTTCTTTCTTACTTCTTTCTTACATCTTTCTTACTTCTTTCTTACTTCTTTTTACTTCTTTCTTACTTCTTTCTTTCTTCTTTCTTTCTTCTTTCTTACTTCTTTCTTACTACTTTCTTCTTTCTTTCTCACTTCTTTCTTACTTCTTTCTTACTTTTTTCTTACTTCTTTCTTACTTATTTCTTCTTTCTTACTTCTTTCATCTTTCTTTCATACTTCTTTCTTTCTTCTTTCTTTCTTCTTACTTCCTTCTTTCTTTCTTACTTTTTTCTTACTTCTTTCTTAATTCTTTCTTTCTTACTTATTACTTAATTCTTTCTTACTTCTCTCTTACTTCTTTCTTACTTCTTTCTTCTTTCTTTCTTACTTCTTTCTTTCTTCTTTCTTACTTCTTTCTTACTTCTTTCTTACTTCTTTCTTACTTCTTTCTTACTTCTTTCTTACTTCTTTCTTACTTCTTTTTACTTCTTTCTTACTTCTTTCTTTCTTCTTTCTTTCTTCTTTCTTACTTCTTTCTTACTTCTTTCTTCTTTCTTTCTTACTTCTTTCTTACTTCTTTCTTACTTTTTTCTTACTTCTTTCTTACTTCTTTCTTACTTCTTTCTTACTTCTTTCATCTTTCTTTCATACTTCTTTCTTTCTTCTTTCTTTCTTCTTTCTTCCTTCTTTCTTTCTTACTTTTTTCTTACTTCTTTCTTAATTCTTTCTTTCTTACTTATTACTTAATTCTTTCTTACTTCTCTCTTACTTCTTTCTTACTTCTTTCTTCTTTCTTTCTTACTTCTTTCTTTCTTCTTTCTTACTTCTTTCTTACTTCTTTCTTACTTCTTTCTTACTTCTTTCTTACTTCTTTCTTCTTTCTTTCTTACTTCTTTCTTCATTCCTTCTTACTTCTTTCTTACTTCTTTCTTACTTCTTTCTTACTTCTTTCTTACTTCTTTCTTCTTTCTTTCCTCTCTCTTTCTTTTTTCTTTCTTCTTTCTTTCTTCTTTCTTTCTTACTTCTTTCTTACTTCTTTCTTACTTCTTTCTTTCTTACTTCCTTCATACTTCCTTCTTACTTCTTTCTAACTTCTTTCTTACTTCTTTCTTACTTCTTTCTTACTTCTTTCTTACTTCTTTCTTCTTTCTTTCTTTCTTCTTTCTTACTTCTTTCTTTCTTCTTTCTTACTTCTTTCTTACTTCTTTCTTACTTCTTTCTTACTTCTTTCTAACTTCTTTTTTCTTCTTTCTTTCTTCTTTCTTTCTTCTTTCTTTCTTACTTCTTTCTTACTCCTTTCTTACTTCTTTCTTTCTTACTTATTACTTCTTTCTTACTTCTTTCTAACATCTTTTTTCTTCTTTCTTTCTTCTTTCTTTCTTACTTCTTTCTTACTTCTTTCTAACTACTTTCTTACTTCTTTCTTAATTCTTTCTTACTTCCTTCTTACTTCTTTCTTACTTCTTTCTTACTTCTTTCTCACTTCTTTCTTAATTCTTTCTTCTTTCTTTATTTCTTCTTTCTTACTTCTTTCTTTCTTCTTTCTTACTTCTTTCTTACTTCTTTCTTACTTCTTTCTAACTTCTTTTTTCTTCTTTCTTACTTCTTTCTTACTTCTTTCTTACTTCTTTCTTACTTCTTTTACTTCTTTCTTACTTCTTTCTTACTTCTTTCTTACTTCTTTCTAACTTCTTTCTTCTTTCTTATTCCTTTCTAACTTCTTTCTTCCTTCTTTCTTTCTTCTTTCTTACTTCTTTCTTACTTCTTTCTTCTTTCTTTCTTACTTCTTTCTTACTTCTTTCTTACTTTTTTCTTACTTCTTTCTTACTTCTTTCTTACTTCTTTCTTACTTCTTTCATCTTTCTTTCATACTTCCTTCTTACTTCTTTCTAACTTCTTTCTTACTTCTTTCTTACTTCTTTCTTAATTCTTTCTTCTTTCTTTCTTTCTTCTTTCTTACTTCTTTCTTTCTTCTTTCTTACTTTTTTCTTACTTCTTTCTTCATTCCTTCTTACTTCTTTCTTGCTTCTTTGTTACTTCTTTCTTAAATCTTTCTTACTTCTTTCTTTCTTCTTTCTTTCTTCTCTCTTTCTTCTTTCTTTCTTCTTTCTTTCTTCTTCCTTTCTTAACTTCTATCTTACTTCTCTCTTACTTCTTTCTTACTTCTTTCTTTCTTACTTCTTTCATACTTCTTCCTTACTTCTTTCTTACTTCTTTCTTACTTCTTTCTTACTTCTTTCTAACTTCTTTCTTCTTTCTTATTTCTTTCTAACTTCTTTCTTTCTTCTTTCTTACTTCTTTCTTACTTCTTTCTTCTTTCTTTCTTACTTCTTTCTTACTTCTTTCTTACTTTTTTCTTACTTCTTTCTTACTTCTTTCTTACTTCTTTCTTACTTCTTTCATCTTTCTTTCATACTTCTTTCTTACTTCTTTCTTACTTCTTTCTTACTTCTTTCTTTCTTACTTCTTTCATACTTCCTTCTTACTTCTTTCTAACTTCTTTCTTACTTCTTTCTTACTTATTTCTTAATTCTTTCTTCTTTCTTTCTTCTTTCTTACTTCTTTCTTTCTTCTTTCTTACTTCTTTCTTACTTCTTTCTTCATTCCTTCTTACTTCTTTCTTGCTTCTTTGTTACTTCTTTCTTAATTCTTTCTTACTTCTTTCTTACTTCTTTCTTTCTTTCTTCTCTCTTTCTTCTTTCTTTCTTCTCTCTTTCTTCTTCCTTTCTTAACTTGTATCTTACTTCTATCTTACTTCTTTCTTACTTCTTTCTTTCTTAATTCTTTCATACTTCTTCCTTACTTCTTTCTTACTTCTTTCTTACTTCCTTCTTACTTCTTTCTAACTTCTTTCTTCTTTCTTATTTCTTTCTAACTTCTTTCTTTCTTCTTTCTTTCTTCTTTCTTACTTCTTTCTTACTTCTTTCTTCTTTCTTTCTTACTTCTTTCTTACTTCTTTCTTACTTTTTTCTTACTTCTTTCTTATTTCTTTCTTACTTCTTTCTTACTTCTATCATCTTTCTTTCATACTTCTTTCTTACTTCTTTCTTACTTCTTTCTTACTTCTTTCTTTCTTACTTCTTTCATACTTCCTTCTTACTTCTTTCTAACTTCTTTCTTACTTCTTTCTTACTTCTTTCTTAATTCTTTCTTCTTTCTTTCTTTCTTCTTTCTTACTTCTTTCTTTCTTCTTTCTTACTTCTTTCTTACTTCTTTCTTCATTCCTTCTTACTTCTTTCTTGCTTCTTTGTTACTTCTTTCTTAATTCTTTCTTACTTCTTTCTTAGTTCTTTCTTTCTTTCTTCTCTCTTTCTTCTTTCTTTCTTCTTTCTTTCTTCTTTCTTACTTCTTTCTAACTACTTACTTCTTTCTTATTTCTTTCTAACTTCTTTCTTTCTTCTTTCTTCTTTCTTTCTTACTTCTTTCTTACTTCTTTCTAACTTCTTTCTTTCTTCTTTCTTTCTTCTTTCTTACTTCTTTCTAACTACTTACTTCTTTCTTATTTCTTTCTAACTTCTTTCTTTCTTCTTTCTTCTTTCTTTCTTACTTCTTTCTTACTTCTTTCTAACTTCTTTCTTTCTTCTTTCTTTCTTACTTCTTTCTTACTTCTTTCTTACTTCTTTCTTACTTCTTTCTTTCTTACTTATTACTTAATTCTTTCTTACTTCTTTCTTACTTCTTTCTTACTTATTTCTTCTTTCTTACTTCTTTCTTACTTATTTCTTACTTCTTTCTTACTTCTTTCTAACTTCTTTTTTCTTCTTTCTTTCTTCTTTCTTCTTTCTTTCTTACTTCTTTCTTACTTCTTTCTTACTTTCTTCTTCTTTCTTACTTCTTTCTTACTTCTTTCTTACTTCTTTCTTTCTTTCTTCTCTCTTTCTTCTTTCTTTCTTCTTTCTTTCTTACTTCTTTCATACTTCCTTCTTACTTCTTTCTAACTTCTTTCTTACTTCTTTCTTACTTCTTTCTTAATTCTTTCTTCTTTCTTTCTTTCTTTCTTCTTTCTTACTTCTTTCTTTCTTCTTTCTTACTTCTTTCTTACTTCTTTCTTCATTCCTTCTTACTTCTTTCTTGCTTCTTTGTTGCTTCTTTCTTAATTCTTTCTTACTTCTTTCTTACTTCTTTCTTTCTTTCTTCTCTCTTTCTTCTTTCTTTCTTCTTTCTTTCTTACTTCTTTCATACTTCCTTCTTACTTCTTTCTAACTTCTTTCTTACTTCTTTCTTACTTCTTTCTTAATTCTTTCTTCTTTCTTTCTTTCTTCTTTCTTACTTCTTTCTTTCTTCTTTCTTACTTCTTTCTTACTTCTTTCTAACTTCTTTTTTCTTCTTTCTTACTTCTTTCTTACTTCTTTCTTACTTCTTTTTACTTCTTTCTTACTTCTTTCTTACTTCTTTCTTACTTCTTTCTAACTTCTTACTTCTTTCTTATTTCTTTCTAACTTCTTTCTTACTTTTTTCTTACTTCTTTCTTACTTTTTTCTTACTTCTTTCTTACTTCTTTCTTACTTCTTTCATCTTTCTTACTTCTTTCTTACTTCTTTCTTACTTCTTTCTTACTTCTTTCTAACTTCTTTCTTACTTCTTTCTTACTTCTTTCTAACTTCTTTCTTTCTTCTTTCTTTCTTCTTTCTTTCTTACTTCTTTCTTTCTTCTTTCTTACTTCTTTCTTACTTCTTTCTTACTTCTTTCTTACTTCTTTCTTACTTCTTTCCAACTTCTTTCTTTCTTCTTCCTTTCTTCTTTCTTACTTCTTTCTTACTTCTTTCTAACTTCTTTTTTCTTCTTTCTTACTTCTTTCTTACTTGTTTCTTACTTTTTTCTTACTTCTTTCTTACTTCTTTCTAACTTCTTTCTTACTTCTTTCTTACTTTTTCTTACTTCTTTCTAACTTCTTTCTTTCTTCTTTCTTTCTTCTTTCTTTCTTCTTTCTTTCTTACTTCTTTCTTACTTCTTTCTTAATTCTTTCTTTCTTACTTATTACTTAATTCT
This sequence comes from Columba livia, assembly GCF_036013475.1. Classification (NCBI taxonomy): domain Eukaryota; kingdom Metazoa; phylum Chordata; class Aves; order Columbiformes; family Columbidae; genus Columba; species Columba livia. The sequence continues at coordinate 25,215 of NW_027043304.1, forward strand.
TTCTTTCTTCTTTCTTACTTCTTTCTTACTTCTTTCTTCATTCCTTCTTACTTCTTTCTTACTTCTTTCTTTCTTCTTTCTTTCTTCTCTCTTTCTTCTTTCTTTCTTCTTTCTTTCTTCTTCCTTTCTTACTTCTATGTTACTTCTATCTTACTTCTTTCTTACTTCTTTCTTTCTTACTTCTTTCATAATTCTTCCTTACTTCTTTCTAACTTCTTTCTTACTTCTTTCTTACTTCTTTCTTACTTCTTTCTTCTTTCTTTCTTTCTTATTTCTTACTTCTTTCTTTCTTCTTTCTTACTTCTTTCTTACTTATTTATTACTTCTTTCTTACTTCTTTCTAACTTCTTTTTTCTTCTTTCTTTCTTCTTTCTTCTTTCTTTCTTACTTCTTTCTTACTTCTTTCTTACTTTCTTCTTACTTCTTTCTTACTTCTTTCTTACTTCTTTCTTACTTCTTTCTTAATTCTTTTTTCTTTCTTTCTTTCTTCTTTCTTACTTCTTTCTTTCTTCTTTCTTACTTCTTTCTTACTTCTTTCTAACTTCTTTTTTCTTCTTTCTTACTTCTTTCTTACTTCTTTCTTACTTCTTTTTACTTCTTTCTTTCTTCTTTCTTACTTCTTTCTTACTTCTTTCTTCTTTCTTTCTTACTTCTTTCTTACTTCTTTCTTACTTTTTTCTTACTTCTTTCTTACTTCTTTCTTACTTCTTTCATCTTTCTTACTTCTTTCTTACTTCTTTCTTACTTCTTTCTTACTTCTTTCTAACTTCTTTCTTACTTCTTTCTTACTACTTTCTTACTTCTTTCTAACTTCTTTCTTTCTTCTTTCTTTCTTCTGTCTTTCTAACTTCTTTCTTTCTTCTTTCTTACTTCTTTCTTACTTCTTTCTTACTTCTTTCTTACTTCTTTCTTACTTCTTTCTTATTTCTTTCAACTTTCTTTCTTCTTTCTTACTTCTTTCTTAATTCTTTCTTACTTCTTTCTAACTTCTTTCTTACTTCTTTCTTACTTCTTTCTTAATTCTTTCTTCTTTCTTTCTTTCTTCTTTCTTACTTCTTTCTTTCTTCTTTCTTACTTCTTTCTTACTTCTTTCTAACTTCTTTTTTCTTCTTTCTTACTTCTTTCTTACTTCTTTCTTACTTCTTTTTACTTCTTTCTTACTTCTTTCTTACTTCTTTCTTACTTCTTTCTAACTTCTTACTTCTTTCTTATTTCTTTCTAACTTCTTTCTTACTTTTTTCTTACTTCTTTCTTTCTTCTTTCTTACTTCTTTCTTACTTCTTTCTAACTTCTTTTTTCTTCTTTCTTACTTCTTTCTTACTTCTTTCTTACTTCTTTTTACTTCTTTCTTTCTTCTTTCTTACTTCTTTCTTACTTCTTTCTTCTTTCTTTCTTACTTCTTTCTTACTTCTTTCTTACTTTTTTCTTACTTCTTTCTTACTTCTTTCTTACTTCTTTCATCTTTCTTACTTCTTTCTTACTTCTTTCTTACTTCTTTCTTACTTCTTTCTAACTTCTTTCTTACTTCTTTCTTACTACTTTCTTACTTCTTTCTAACTTCTTTCTTTCTTCTTTCTTTCTTCTGTCTTTCTAACTTCTTTCTTTCTTCTTTCTTACTTCTTTCTTACTTCTTTCTTACTTCTTTCTTACTTCTTTCTTACTTCTTTCTTATTTCTTTCAACTTTCTTTCTTCTTTCTTACTTCTTTCTTAATTCTTTCTTACTTCTTTCTAACTTCTTTCTTACTTCTTTCTTACTTCTTTCTTAATTCTTTCTTCTTTCTTTCTTTCTTCTTTCTTACTTCTTTCTTTCTTCTTTCTTACTTCTTTCTTACTTCTTTCTAACTTCTTTTTTCTTCTTTCTTACTTCTTTCTTACTTCTTTCTTACTTCTTTTTACTTCTTTCTTACTTCTTTCTTACTTCTTTCTTACTTCTTTCTAACTTCTTACTTCTTTCTTATTTCTTTCTAACTTCTTTCTTACTTTTTTCTTACTTCTTTCTTACTTTTTTCTTACTTCTTTCTTACTTCTTTCTTACTTCTTTCATCTTTCTTACTTCTTTCTTACTTCTTTCTTACTTCTTTCTTACTTCTTTCTAACTTCTTTCTTACTTCTTTCTTACTTCTTTCTAACTTCTTTCTTTCTTCTTTCTTTCTTCTTTCTTTCTTACTTCTTTCTTTCTTCTTTCTTACTTCTTTCTTACTTCCTTCTTACTTCTTTCTTACTTCTTTCTTACTTCTTTCTTACTTCTTTCCAACTTCTTTCTTTCTTCTTCCTTTCTTCTTTCTTACTTCTTTCTTACTTCTTTCTAACTTCTTTTTTCTTCTTTCTTACTTCTTTCTTACTTGTTTCTTACTTTTTTCTTACTTCTTTCTTACTTCTTTCTAACTTCTTTCTTACTTCTTTCTTACTTTTTCTTACTTCTTTCTAACTTCTTTCTTTCTTCTTTCTTTCTTCTTTCTTTCTTCTTTCTTTCTTACTTCTTTCTTACTTCTTTCTTAATTCTTTCTTTCTTACTTATTACTTAATTCTTTCTTTCTTCTTTCTTACTTCTTTCTTACTTCTTTCTTCATTCCTTCTTACTTCTTTCTTACTTCTTTCTTTCTTCTTTCTTTCTTCTCTCTTTCTTCTTTCTTTCTTCTTTCTTTCTTCTTCCTTTCTTACTTCTATGTTACTTCTATCTTACTTCTTTCTTACTTCTTTCTTTCTTACTTCTTTCATAATTCTTCCTTACTTCTTTCTAACTTCTTTCTTACTTCTTTCTTACTTCTTTCTTACTTCTTCTTTCTTTCTTTCTTCTTTCTTACTTCTTTCTTTCTTCTTTCTTACTTCTTTCTTACTTATTTCTTACTTCTTTCTTACTTCTTTCTAACTTCTTTTTTCTTCTTTCTTTCTTCTTTCTTCTTTCTTTCTTACTTCTTTCTTACTTCTTTCTTACTTTCTTCTTACTTCTTTCTTACTTCTTTCTTACTTCTTTCTTACTTCTTTCTTAATTCTTTTTTCTTTCTTTCTTTCTTCTTTCTTACTTCTTTCTTCCTTCTTTCTTACTTCTTTCTTACTTCTTTCTAACTTCTTTTTTCTTCTTTCTTACTTCTTTCTTACTTCTTTCTTACTTCTTTTTACTTCTTTCTTTCTTCTTTCTTACTTCTTTCTTACTTCTTTCTTCTTTCTTTCTTACTTCTTTCTTACTTCTTTCTTACTTTTTTCTTACTTCTTTCTTACTTCTTTCTTACTTCTTTCATCTTTCTTACTTCTTTCTTACTTCTTTCTTACTTCTTTCTTACTTCTTTCTAACTTCTTTCTTACTTCTTTCTTACTACTTTCTTACTTCTTTCTAACTTCTTTCTTTCTTCTTTCTTTCTTCTGTCTTTCTAACTTCTTTCTTTCTTCTTTCTTACTTCTTTCTTACTTCTTTCTTACTTCTTTCTTACTTCTTTCTTACTTCTTTCTTATTTCTTTCAACTTTCTTTCTTCTTTCTTACTTCTTTCTTAATTCTTTCTTACTTCTTTCTAACTTCTTTCTTACTTCTTTCTTACTTTTTCTTACTTCTTTCTAACTTCTTTCTTTCTTCTTTCTTTCTTCTTTCTTTCTTCTTTCTTTCTTACTTCTTTCTTACTTCTTTCTTAATTATTTCTTTCTTACTTATTACTTAATTCTTTCTTACTTCTTTCTTACTTCTTTCTTACTTCTTTCTTCTTTCTTTCTTACTTCTTTCTTTCTTCTTTCTTACTTCTTTCTTACTTCTTTCTAACTTCTTTCTTTCTTCTTTCTTTCTTCTTTCTTTCTTACTTCTTTCTTTCTTCTTTCTTACTTCTTTCTTACTTCTTTCTTACTTCTTTCTTACTTCTTTCTTACTTCTTTCTTACTTCTTTACAACTTCTTTCTTTCTTCTTCCTTTCTTCTTTCTTACTTCTTTCTTACTTCTTTCTAACTTCTTTTTTCTTCTTTATTACTTCTTTCTTACTTCTTTCTTACTTTTTTCTTACTTCTTTCTTACTTCTTTCTAACTTCTTTCTTACTTCTTTCTTACTTTTTCTTACTTCTATCTAACTTCTTTCTTTCTTCTTTCTTTCTTCTTTCTTTCTTCTTTCTTTCTTACTTCTTTCTTAATTCTTTCTTAATTCTTTCTTTCTTACTTATTACTTAATTCTTTCTTTCTTCTTTCTTACTTCTTTCTTACTTCTTTCTTCATTCCTTCTTACTTCTTTCTTGCTTCTTTGTTACTTCTTTCTTACTTCTTTCTTACTTCTTTCTTTCTTCTTTCTTTCTTCTCTCTTTCTTCTTTCTTTCTTCTTTCTTTCTTCTTCCTTTCTTACTTCTATGTTACTTCTATCTTACTTCTTTCTTACTTCTTTCTTTCTTACTTCTTTCATAATTCTTCCTTACTTCTTTCTAACTTCTTTCTTACTTCTTTCTTACTTCTTTCTTACTTCTTTCTTCTTTCTTTCTTTCTTATTTCTTACTTCTTTCTTTCTTCTTTCTTACTTCTTTCTTACTTATTTCTAACTTCTTTTTTCTTCTTTCTTTCTTCTTTCTTCTTTCTTTCTTACTTCTTTCTTACTTCTTTCTTACTTTCTTCTTACTTCTTTCTTACTTCTTTCTTACTTCTTTCTTACTTCTTTCTTAATTCTTTTTTCTTTCTTTCTTTCTTCTTTCTTACTTCTTTCTTACTTATTTCTTACTTCTTTCTAACTTCTTTTTTCTTCTTTCTTTCTTCTTTCTTCTTTCTTTCGTACTTCTTTCTTACTTCTTTTTACTTCTTTCTTTCTTCTTTCTTACTTCTTTCTTACTTCTTTCTTCTTTCTTTCTTACTTCTTTCTTACTTCTTTCTTACTTTTTTCTTAATTCTTTCTTACTTCTTCCTTACTTCTTTCATCTTTCTTACTTCTTTCTTACTTCTTTCTTACTTCTTTCTTACTTCTTTCTAACTTCTTTCTTACTTCTTTCTTACTTCTTTCTTACTTCTTTCTAACTTCTTTCTTTCTTCTTTCTTTCTTCTTTCTTTCTTACTTCTTTCTTTCTTCTTTCTTACTTCTTTCTTACTTCTTTCTTACTTCTTTTTTACTTCTTTCTTACTACTTTCTTACTTCTTTCCAACTTCTTTCTTTCTTCTTCCTTTCTTCTTTCTTACTTCTTTCTTACTTCTTTCTAACTTCTTTTTTCTTCCTTCTTACTTCTTTCTTACTTCTTTCTTACTTCTTTCTTACTTCTTTTTACTTCTTTCTTACTTCTTTCTTACTTCTTTCTTACTTCTTTCTAACTTCTTACTTCTTTCTTATTTCCTTCTAACTTCTTTCTTTCTTCTTTCTTTCTTCTTTCTTACTTCTTTCTTACTTTTTCTTACTTCTTTCTAACTTCTTTCTTTCTTCTTTCTTTCTTCTTTCTTTCTTCTTTCTTTCTTCTTTCTTTCTTACTTCTTTCTTAATTCTTTCTTAATTCTTACTTCTTTCTTATTTCTTTCTAACTTCTTTCTTACTTTTTTCTTACTTCTTTCTTACCTTTTTCTTACTTCTTTCTTACTTCTTTCTTACTTCTTTCATCTTTCTTACTTCTTTCTTACTTCTTTCTAACTTCTTTCTTACTTCTTTCTTACTTCTTTCTAACTTCTTTCTTTCTTCTTTCTTTCTTCTTTCTTTCTTACTTCTTTCTTTCTTCTTTCTTACTTCTTTCTTACTTCTTTCTTACTTCTTTCTTACTTCTTTCTTACTTCTTTCCAACTTCTTTCTTTCTTCTTCCTTTCTTCTTTCTTACTTCTTTCTTACTTCTTTCTAACTTCTTTTTTCTTCTTTCTTACTTCTTTCTTACTTCTTTCTTACTTTTTTCTTACTTCTTTCTTACTTCTTTCTAACTTCTTTCTTACTTCTTTCTTACTTTTTCTTACTTCTTTCTAACTTCTTTCTTTCTTCTTTCTTTCTTACTTCTTTCTTACTTCTTTCTTAATTCTTTCTTTCTTACTTATTACTTAATTCTTTCTTTCTTCTTTCTTACTTCTTTCTTACTTCTTTCTTCATTCCTTCTTACTTCTTTCTTACTTCTTTCTTTCTTCGTTCTTTCTTCTCTCTTTCTTCTTTCTTTCTTCTTTCTTTCTTCTTCCTTTCTTACTTCTATGTTACTTCTATCTTACTTCTTTCTTTCTTACTTCTTTCATAATTCTTCCTTCTTTCTAACTTCTTTCTTACTTCTTTCTTCTTTCTTTCTTTCTTATTTCTTACTTCTTTCTTTCTTCTATCTTTCTTCTTTCTTCTTTCTTTCTTACTTCTTTCTTACTTCTTTCTTACTTTCTTCTTACTTCTTTCTTACTTCTTTCTTACTTCTTTCTTACTTCTTTCTTAATTCTTTCTTCTTTCTTTCTTTCTTCTTTCTTACTTCTTTCTTTCTTCTTTCTTATTTTTTTCTTACTTCTTTCTAACTTCTTTTTTCTTCTTTCTTACTTCTTTCTTACTTCTTTCTTACTTCTTTCTTACTTCTTTCTTCATTCCTTCTTACTTCTTTCTTGCTTCTTTGTTACTTCTTTCTTACTTCTTTCTTACTTCTTTCTTTCTTCTTTCTTTCTTTCTTCTCTCTTTCTTCTTTCTTTCTTCTTTCTTTCTTCTTCCTTTCTTACTTCTATCTTACTTCTTTCTTACTTCTTTCTTACTTCTTTCTTTCTTACTTGTTTCATACTTCTTCCTTACTTCTTTATAACTTTTTCTTACTTCTTTCTCACTTCTTTCTTACTTCTTTCTTCTTTCTTTCTTTCTTCTTTCTTACTTCTTTCTTCTTTCTTACTTCTTTCTTACTTATTTCTTACTTCTTTCTTACTTCTTTCTAACTTCTTTTTTCTTCTTTCTTACTTCTTTCTTACATCTTTCTTACTTCTTTCTTACTTCTTTTTACTTCTTTCTTACTTCTTTCTTTCTTCTTTCTTTCTTCTTTCTTACTTCTTTCTTACTACTTTCTTCTTTCTTTCTCACTTCTTTCTTACTTCTTTCTTACTTTTTTCTTACTTCTTTCTTACTTATTTCTTCTTTCTTACTTCTTTCATCTTTCTTTCATACTTCTTTCTTTCTTCTTTCTTTCTTCTTACTTCCTTCTTTCTTTCTTACTTTTTTCTTACTTCTTTCTTAATTCTTTCTTTCTTACTTATTACTTAATTCTTTCTTACTTCTCTCTTACTTCTTTCTTACTTCTTTCTTCTTTCTTTCTTACTTCTTTCTTTCTTCTTTCTTACTTCTTTCTTACTTCTTTCTTACTTCTTTCTTACTTCTTTCTTACTTCTTTCTTACTTCTTTCTTACTTCTTTTTACTTCTTTCTTACTTCTTTCTTTCTTCTTTCTTTCTTCTTTCTTACTTCTTTCTTACTTCTTTCTTCTTTCTTTCTTACTTCTTTCTTACTTCTTTCTTACTTTTTTCTTACTTCTTTCTTACTTCTTTCTTACTTCTTTCTTACTTCTTTCATCTTTCTTTCATACTTCTTTCTTTCTTCTTTCTTTCTTCTTTCTTCCTTCTTTCTTTCTTACTTTTTTCTTACTTCTTTCTTAATTCTTTCTTTCTTACTTATTACTTAATTCTTTCTTACTTCTCTCTTACTTCTTTCTTACTTCTTTCTTCTTTCTTTCTTACTTCTTTCTTTCTTCTTTCTTACTTCTTTCTTACTTCTTTCTTACTTCTTTCTTACTTCTTTCTTACTTCTTTCTTCTTTCTTTCTTACTTCTTTCTTCATTCCTTCTTACTTCTTTCTTACTTCTTTCTTACTTCTTTCTTACTTCTTTCTTACTTCTTTCTTCTTTCTTTCCTCTCTCTTTCTTTTTTCTTTCTTCTTTCTTTCTTCTTTCTTTCTTACTTCTTTCTTACTTCTTTCTTACTTCTTTCTTTCTTACTTCCTTCATACTTCCTTCTTACTTCTTTCTAACTTCTTTCTTACTTCTTTCTTACTTCTTTCTTACTTCTTTCTTACTTCTTTCTTCTTTCTTTCTTTCTTCTTTCTTACTTCTTTCTTTCTTCTTTCTTACTTCTTTCTTACTTCTTTCTTACTTCTTTCTTACTTCTTTCTAACTTCTTTTTTCTTCTTTCTTTCTTCTTTCTTTCTTCTTTCTTTCTTACTTCTTTCTTACTCCTTTCTTACTTCTTTCTTTCTTACTTATTACTTCTTTCTTACTTCTTTCTAACATCTTTTTTCTTCTTTCTTTCTTCTTTCTTTCTTACTTCTTTCTTACTTCTTTCTAACTACTTTCTTACTTCTTTCTTAATTCTTTCTTACTTCCTTCTTACTTCTTTCTTACTTCTTTCTTACTTCTTTCTCACTTCTTTCTTAATTCTTTCTTCTTTCTTTATTTCTTCTTTCTTACTTCTTTCTTTCTTCTTTCTTACTTCTTTCTTACTTCTTTCTTACTTCTTTCTAACTTCTTTTTTCTTCTTTCTTACTTCTTTCTTACTTCTTTCTTACTTCTTTCTTACTTCTTTTACTTCTTTCTTACTTCTTTCTTACTTCTTTCTTACTTCTTTCTAACTTCTTTCTTCTTTCTTATTCCTTTCTAACTTCTTTCTTCCTTCTTTCTTTCTTCTTTCTTACTTCTTTCTTACTTCTTTCTTCTTTCTTTCTTACTTCTTTCTTACTTCTTTCTTACTTTTTTCTTACTTCTTTCTTACTTCTTTCTTACTTCTTTCTTACTTCTTTCATCTTTCTTTCATACTTCCTTCTTACTTCTTTCTAACTTCTTTCTTACTTCTTTCTTACTTCTTTCTTAATTCTTTCTTCTTTCTTTCTTTCTTCTTTCTTACTTCTTTCTTTCTTCTTTCTTACTTTTTTCTTACTTCTTTCTTCATTCCTTCTTACTTCTTTCTTGCTTCTTTGTTACTTCTTTCTTAAATCTTTCTTACTTCTTTCTTTCTTCTTTCTTTCTTCTCTCTTTCTTCTTTCTTTCTTCTTTCTTTCTTCTTCCTTTCTTAACTTCTATCTTACTTCTCTCTTACTTCTTTCTTACTTCTTTCTTTCTTACTTCTTTCATACTTCTTCCTTACTTCTTTCTTACTTCTTTCTTACTTCTTTCTTACTTCTTTCTAACTTCTTTCTTCTTTCTTATTTCTTTCTAACTTCTTTCTTTCTTCTTTCTTACTTCTTTCTTACTTCTTTCTTCTTTCTTTCTTACTTCTTTCTTACTTCTTTCTTACTTTTTTCTTACTTCTTTCTTACTTCTTTCTTACTTCTTTCTTACTTCTTTCATCTTTCTTTCATACTTCTTTCTTACTTCTTTCTTACTTCTTTCTTACTTCTTTCTTTCTTACTTCTTTCATACTTCCTTCTTACTTCTTTCTAACTTCTTTCTTACTTCTTTCTTACTTATTTCTTAATTCTTTCTTCTTTCTTTCTTCTTTCTTACTTCTTTCTTTCTTCTTTCTTACTTCTTTCTTACTTCTTTCTTCATTCCTTCTTACTTCTTTCTTGCTTCTTTGTTACTTCTTTCTTAATTCTTTCTTACTTCTTTCTTACTTCTTTCTTTCTTTCTTCTCTCTTTCTTCTTTCTTTCTTCTCTCTTTCTTCTTCCTTTCTTAACTTGTATCTTACTTCTATCTTACTTCTTTCTTACTTCTTTCTTTCTTAATTCTTTCATACTTCTTCCTTACTTCTTTCTTACTTCTTTCTTACTTCCTTCTTACTTCTTTCTAACTTCTTTCTTCTTTCTTATTTCTTTCTAACTTCTTTCTTTCTTCTTTCTTTCTTCTTTCTTACTTCTTTCTTACTTCTTTCTTCTTTCTTTCTTACTTCTTTCTTACTTCTTTCTTACTTTTTTCTTACTTCTTTCTTATTTCTTTCTTACTTCTTTCTTACTTCTATCATCTTTCTTTCATACTTCTTTCTTACTTCTTTCTTACTTCTTTCTTACTTCTTTCTTTCTTACTTCTTTCATACTTCCTTCTTACTTCTTTCTAACTTCTTTCTTACTTCTTTCTTACTTCTTTCTTAATTCTTTCTTCTTTCTTTCTTTCTTCTTTCTTACTTCTTTCTTTCTTCTTTCTTACTTCTTTCTTACTTCTTTCTTCATTCCTTCTTACTTCTTTCTTGCTTCTTTGTTACTTCTTTCTTAATTCTTTCTTACTTCTTTCTTAGTTCTTTCTTTCTTTCTTCTCTCTTTCTTCTTTCTTTCTTCTTTCTTTCTTCTTTCTTACTTCTTTCTAACTACTTACTTCTTTCTTATTTCTTTCTAACTTCTTTCTTTCTTCTTTCTTCTTTCTTTCTTACTTCTTTCTTACTTCTTTCTAACTTCTTTCTTTCTTCTTTCTTTCTTCTTTCTTACTTCTTTCTAACTACTTACTTCTTTCTTATTTCTTTCTAACTTCTTTCTTTCTTCTTTCTTCTTTCTTTCTTACTTCTTTCTTACTTCTTTCTAACTTCTTTCTTTCTTCTTTCTTTCTTACTTCTTTCTTACTTCTTTCTTACTTCTTTCTTACTTCTTTCTTTCTTACTTATTACTTAATTCTTTCTTACTTCTTTCTTACTTCTTTCTTACTTATTTCTTCTTTCTTACTTCTTTCTTACTTATTTCTTACTTCTTTCTTACTTCTTTCTAACTTCTTTTTTCTTCTTTCTTTCTTCTTTCTTCTTTCTTTCTTACTTCTTTCTTACTTCTTTCTTACTTTCTTCTTCTTTCTTACTTCTTTCTTACTTCTTTCTTACTTCTTTCTTTCTTTCTTCTCTCTTTCTTCTTTCTTTCTTCTTTCTTTCTTACTTCTTTCATACTTCCTTCTTACTTCTTTCTAACTTCTTTCTTACTTCTTTCTTACTTCTTTCTTAATTCTTTCTTCTTTCTTTCTTTCTTTCTTCTTTCTTACTTCTTTCTTTCTTCTTTCTTACTTCTTTCTTACTTCTTTCTTCATTCCTTCTTACTTCTTTCTTGCTTCTTTGTTGCTTCTTTCTTAATTCTTTCTTACTTCTTTCTTACTTCTTTCTTTCTTTCTTCTCTCTTTCTTCTTTCTTTCTTCTTTCTTTCTTACTTCTTTCATACTTCCTTCTTACTTCTTTCTAACTTCTTTCTTACTTCTTTCTTACTTCTTTCTTAATTCTTTCTTCTTTCTTTCTTTCTTCTTTCTTACTTCTTTCTTTCTTCTTTCTTACTTCTTTCTTACTTCTTTCTAACTTCTTTTTTCTTCTTTCTTACTTCTTTCTTACTTCTTTCTTACTTCTTTTTACTTCTTTCTTACTTCTTTCTTACTTCTTTCTTACTTCTTTCTAACTTCTTACTTCTTTCTTATTTCTTTCTAACTTCTTTCTTACTTTTTTCTTACTTCTTTCTTACTTTTTTCTTACTTCTTTCTTACTTCTTTCTTACTTCTTTCATCTTTCTTACTTCTTTCTTACTTCTTTCTTACTTCTTTCTTACTTCTTTCTAACTTCTTTCTTACTTCTTTCTTACTTCTTTCTAACTTCTTTCTTTCTTCTTTCTTTCTTCTTTCTTTCTTACTTCTTTCTTTCTTCTTTCTTACTTCTTTCTTACTTCTTTCTTACTTCTTTCTTACTTCTTTCTTACTTCTTTCCAACTTCTTTCTTTCTTCTTCCTTTCTTCTTTCTTACTTCTTTCTTACTTCTTTCTAACTTCTTTTTTCTTCTTTCTTACTTCTTTCTTACTTGTTTCTTACTTTTTTCTTACTTCTTTCTTACTTCTTTCTAACTTCTTTCTTACTTCTTTCTTACTTTTTCTTACTTCTTTCTAACTTCTTTCTTTCTTCTTTCTTTCTTCTTTCTTTCTTCTTTCTTTCTTACTTCTTTCTTACTTCTTTCTTAATTCTTTCTTTCTTACTTATTACTTAATTCTTTCTTTCTTCTTTCTTACTTCTTTCTTACTTCTTTCTTCATTCCTTCTTACTTCTTTCTTACTTCTTTCTTTCTTCTTTCTTTCTTCTCTCTTTCTTCTTTCTTTCTTCTTTCTTTCTTCTTCCTTTCTTACTTCTATGTTACTTCTATCTTACTTCTTTCTTACTTCTTTCTTTCTTACTTCTTTCATAATTCTTCCTTACTTCTTTCTAACTTCTTTCTTACTTCTTTCTTACTTCTTTCTTACTTCTTTCTTCTTTCTTTCTTTCTTATTTCTTACTTCTTTCTTTCTTCTTTCTTACTTCTTTCTTACTTATTTATTACTTCTTTCTTACTTCTTTCTAACTTCTTTTTTCTTCTTTCTTTCTTCTTTCTTCTTTCTTTCTTACTTCTTTCTTACTTCTTTCTTACTTTCTTCTTACTTCTTTCTTACTTCTTTCTTACTTCTTTCTTACTTCTTTCTTAATTCTTTTTTCTTTCTTTCTTTCTTCTTTCTTACTTCTTTCTTTCTTCTTTCTTACTTCTTTCTTACTTCTTTCTAACTTCTTTTTTCTTCTTTCTTACTTCTTTCTTACTTCTTTCTTACTTCTTTTTACTTCTTTCTTTCTTCTTTCTTACTTCTTTCTTACTTCTTTCTTCTTTCTTTCTTACTTCTTTCTTACTTCTTTCTTACTTTTTTCTTACTTCTTTCTTACTTCTTTCTTACTTCTTTCATCTTTCTTACTTCTTTCTTACTTCTTTCTTACTTCTTTCTTACTTCTTTCTAACTTCTTTCTTACTTCTTTCTTACTACTTTCTTACTTCTTTCTAACTTCTTTCTTTCTTCTTTCTTTCTTCTGTCTTTCTAACTTCTTTCTTTCTTCTTTCTTACTTCTTTCTTACTTCTTTCTTACTTCTTTCTTACTTCTTTCTTACTTCTTTCTTATTTCTTTCAACTTTCTTTCTTCTTTCTTACTTCTTTCTTAATTCTTTCTTACTTCTTTCTAACTTCTTTCTTACTTCTTTCTTACTTCTTTCTTAATTCTTTCTTCTTTCTTTCTTTCTTCTTTCTTACTTCTTTCTTTCTTCTTTCTTACTTCTTTCTTACTTCTTTCTAACTTCTTTTTTCTTCTTTCTTACTTCTTTCTTACTTCTTTCTTACTTCTTTTTACTTCTTTCTTACTTCTTTCTTACTTCTTTCTTACTTCTTTCTAACTTCTTACTTCTTTCTTATTTCTTTCTAACTTCTTTCTTACTTTTTTCTTACTTCTTTCTTACTTTTTTCTTACTTCTTTCTTACTTCTTTCTTACTTCTTTCATCTTTCTTACTTCTTTCTTACTTCTTTCTTACTTCTTTCTTACTTCTTTCTAACTTCTTTCTTACTTCTTTCTTACTTCTTTCTAACTTCTTTCTTTCTTCTTTCTTTCTTCTTTCTTTCTTACTTCTTTCTTTCTTCTTTCTTACTTCTTTCTTACTTCCTTCTTACTTCTTTCTTACTTCTTTCTTACTTCTTTCTTACTTCTTTCCAACTTCTTTCTTTCTTCTTCCTTTCTTCTTTCTTACTTCTTTCTTACTTCTTTCTAACTTCTTTTTTCTTCTTTCTTACTTCTTTCTTACTTGTTTCTTACTTTTTTCTTACTTCTTTCTTACTTCTTTCTAACTTCTTTCTTACTTCTTTCTTACTTTTTCTTACTTCTTTCTAACTTCTTTCTTTCTTCTTTCTTTCTTCTTTCTTTCTTCTTTCTTTCTTACTTCTTTCTTACTTCTTTCTTAATTCTTTCTTTCTTACTTATTACTTAATTCTTTCTTTCTTCTTTCTTACTTCTTTCTTACTTCTTTCTTCATTCCTTCTTACTTCTTTCTTACTTCTTTCTTTCTTCTTTCTTTCTTCTCTCTTTCTTCTTTCTTTCTTCTTTCTTTCTTCTTCCTTTCTTACTTCTATGTTACTTCTATCTTACTTCTTTCTTACTTCTTTCTTTCTTACTTCTTTCATAATTCTTCCTTACTTCTTTCTAACTTCTTTCTTACTTCTTTCTTACTTCTTTCTTACTTCTTCTTTCTTTCTTTCTTCTTTCTTACTTCTTTCTTTCTTCTTTCTTACTTCTTTCTTACTTATTTCTTACTTCTTTCTTACTTCTTTCTAACTTCTTTTTTCTTCTTTCTTTCTTCTTTCTTCTTTCTTTCTTACTTCTTTCTTACTTCTTTCTTACTTTCTTCTTACTTCTTTCTTACTTCTTTCTTACTTCTTTCTTACTTCTTTCTTAATTCTTTTTTCTTTCTTTCTTTCTTCTTTCTTACTTCTTTCTTCCTTCTTTCTTACTTCTTTCTTACTTCTTTCTAACTTCTTTTTTCTTCTTTCTTACTTCTTTCTTACTTCTTTCTTACTTCTTTTTACTTCTTTCTTTCTTCTTTCTTACTTCTTTCTTACTTCTTTCTTCTTTCTTTCTTACTTCTTTCTTACTTCTTTCTTACTTTTTTCTTACTTCTTTCTTACTTCTTTCTTACTTCTTTCATCTTTCTTACTTCTTTCTTACTTCTTTCTTACTTCTTTCTTACTTCTTTCTAACTTCTTTCTTACTTCTTTCTTACTACTTTCTTACTTCTTTCTAACTTCTTTCTTTCTTCTTTCTTTCTTCTGTCTTTCTAACTTCTTTCTTTCTTCTTTCTTACTTCTTTCTTACTTCTTTCTTACTTCTTTCTTACTTCTTTCTTACTTCTTTCTTATTTCTTTCAACTTTCTTTCTTCTTTCTTACTTCTTTCTTAATTCTTTCTTACTTCTTTCTAACTTCTTTCTTACTTCTTTCTTACTTTTTCTTACTTCTTTCTAACTTCTTTCTTTCTTCTTTCTTTCTTCTTTCTTTCTTCTTTCTTTCTTACTTCTTTCTTACTTCTTTCTTAATTATTTCTTTCTTACTTATTACTTAATTCTTTCTTACTTCTTTCTTACTTCTTTCTTACTTCTTTCTTCTTTCTTTCTTACTTCTTTCTTTCTTCTTTCTTACTTCTTTCTTACTTCTTTCTAACTTCTTTCTTTCTTCTTTCTTTCTTCTTTCTTTCTTACTTCTTTCTTTCTTCTTTCTTACTTCTTTCTTACTTCTTTCTTACTTCTTTCTTACTTCTTTCTTACTTCTTTCTTACTTCTTTACAACTTCTTTCTTTCTTCTTCCTTTCTTCTTTCTTACTTCTTTCTTACTTCTTTCTAACTTCTTTTTTCTTCTTTATTACTTCTTTCTTACTTCTTTCTTACTTTTTTCTTACTTCTTTCTTACTTCTTTCTAACTTCTTTCTTACTTCTTTCTTACTTTTTCTTACTTCTATCTAACTTCTTTCTTTCTTCTTTCTTTCTTCTTTCTTTCTTCTTTCTTTCTTACTTCTTTCTTAATTCTTTCTTAATTCTTTCTTTCTTACTTATTACTTAATTCTTTCTTTCTTCTTTCTTACTTCTTTCTTACTTCTTTCTTCATTCCTTCTTACTTCTTTCTTGCTTCTTTGTTACTTCTTTCTTACTTCTTTCTTACTTCTTTCTTTCTTCTTTCTTTCTTCTCTCTTTCTTCTTTCTTTCTTCTTTCTTTCTTCTTCCTTTCTTACTTCTATGTTACTTCTATCTTACTTCTTTCTTACTTCTTTCTTTCTTACTTCTTTCATAATTCTTCCTTACTTCTTTCTAACTTCTTTCTTACTTCTTTCTTACTTCTTTCTTACTTCTTTCTTCTTTCTTTCTTTCTTATTTCTTACTTCTTTCTTTCTTCTTTCTTACTTCTTTCTTACTTATTTCTAACTTCTTTTTTCTTCTTTCTTTCTTCTTTCTTCTTTCTTTCTTACTTCTTTCTTACTTCTTTCTTACTTTCTTCTTACTTCTTTCTTACTTCTTTCTTACTTCTTTCTTACTTCTTTCTTAATTCTTTTTTCTTTCTTTCTTTCTTCTTTCTTACTTCTTTCTTACTTATTTCTTACTTCTTTCTAACTTCTTTTTTCTTCTTTCTTTCTTCTTTCTTCTTTCTTTCGTACTTCTTTCTTACTTCTTTTTACTTCTTTCTTTCTTCTTTCTTACTTCTTTCTTACTTCTTTCTTCTTTCTTTCTTACTTCTTTCTTACTTCTTTCTTACTTTTTTCTTAATTCTTTCTTACTTCTTCCTTACTTCTTTCATCTTTCTTACTTCTTTCTTACTTCTTTCTTACTTCTTTCTTACTTCTTTCTAACTTCTTTCTTACTTCTTTCTTACTTCTTTCTTACTTCTTTCTAACTTCTTTCTTTCTTCTTTCTTTCTTCTTTCTTTCTTACTTCTTTCTTTCTTCTTTCTTACTTCTTTCTTACTTCTTTCTTACTTCTTTTTTACTTCTTTCTTACTACTTTCTTACTTCTTTCCAACTTCTTTCTTTCTTCTTCCTTTCTTCTTTCTTACTTCTTTCTTACTTCTTTCTAACTTCTTTTTTCTTCCTTCTTACTTCTTTCTTACTTCTTTCTTACTTCTTTCTTACTTCTTTTTACTTCTTTCTTACTTCTTTCTTACTTCTTTCTTACTTCTTTCTAACTTCTTACTTCTTTCTTATTTCCTTCTAACTTCTTTCTTTCTTCTTTCTTTCTTCTTTCTTACTTCTTTCTTACTTTTTCTTACTTCTTTCTAACTTCTTTCTTTCTTCTTTCTTTCTTCTTTCTTTCTTCTTTCTTTCTTCTTTCTTTCTTACTTCTTTCTTAATTCTTTCTTAATTCTTTCTTTCTTAGTTATTACTTAATTCTTTCTTACTTCTTTCTTACTTCTTTCTTACTTCTTTCTTCTTTCTTTCTTACTTCTTTCTTTCTTCTTTCTTACTTCTTTCTTACTTCTTTCTTACTTCTTTCTTACTTCTTTCTTACTTCTTTCTTCTTTCTTTCTTACTTCTTTCTTCATTCCTTCTTACTTCTTTCTTACTTCTTTCTTACTTCTTTCTTACTTCTTTCTTACTTCTTTCTTCTTTCTTTCCTCTCTCTTTCTTTTTTCTTTCTTCTTTCTTTCTTCTTTCTTTCTTACTTCTTTCTTACTTCTTTCTTACTTCTTTCTTACTTCTTTCTTTCTTACTTCTTTCATACTTCCTTCTTACTTCTTTCTAACTTCTTTCTTACTTCTTTCTTACTTCCATCTTACTTCTTTCTTACTTCTTTCTTACTTCTTTCTTTCTTACTTCTTTCATACTTCTTTCTTACTTCTTTCTAACTTCTTTCTTACTTCTTTCTTACTTCTTTCTAACTTCTTTCTTCTTTCTTATTTCTTTCTAACTTCTTTCTTTCTTCTTTCTTTCTTCTTTCTTACTTCTTTCTTACTTCTTTCTTCTTTCTTTCTTACTTCTTTCTTACTTCTTTCTTACTTTTTTCTTACTTCTTTCTTACTTCTTTCTTACTTCTTTCTTACTTCTTTCATCTTTCTTTCATACTTCTTTCTTTCTTCTTTCTTTCTTCTTTCTTTCTTCTTTCTTCCTTATTTCTTTCTTACTTCTTTCTTACTTCTTTCTTACTTCTTTCTTACTTGTTTCTTCTTTCTTTCTTTCTTCTTTCTTACTTCTTTCTTTCTTCTTTCTTACTTCTTTCTTACTTCTTTCTTACTTCTTTCTTACTTCTTTCTAACTTCTTTTTTCTTCTTTCTTTCTTCTTTCTTTCTTCTTTCTTTCTTACTTCTTTCTTACTCCTTTCTTACTTCTTTCTTTCTTACTTATTACTTCTTTCTTACTTCTTTCTAACATCTTTTTTCTTCTTTCTTTCTTCTTTCTGTCTTACTTCTTTCTTACTTCTTTCTAACTACTTTCTTACTTCTTTCTTAATTCTTTCTTACTTCCTTCTTACTTCTTTCTTACTTCTTTCTTACTTCTTTCTTAATTCTTTCTTCTTTCTTTATTTCTTCTTTCTTACTTCTTTCTTTCTTCTTTCTTACTTCTTTCTTACTTCTTTCTTACTTCTTTCTAACTTCTTTTTTCTTCTTTCTTACTTCTTTCTTACTTCTTTCTTACTTCTTTCTTACTTCTTTTTACTTCTTTCTTACTTCTTTCTTACTTCTTTCTTACTTCTTTCTAACTTGTTCTTCTTTCTTATTTCTTTCTAACTTCTTTCTTTCTTCTTTCTTTCTTCTTTCTTACTTCTTTCTTACTCCTTTCTTCTTTCTTTCTTACTTCTTTCTTACTTCTTTCTTACTTTTTTCTTACTTCTTTCTTACTTCTTTCTTACTTCTTTCTTACTTCTTTCATCTTTCTTTCATACTTCTTTCTTACTTCTTTCTTACTTCTTTCTTACTTCTTTCTTTCTTACTTCTTTCATACTTCCTTCTTACTTCTTTCTAACTTCTTTCTTACTTCTTTCTTACTTCTTTCTTAATTCTTTCTTCTTTCTTTCTTTCTTCTTTCTTACTTCTTTCTTACTTCTTTCTTACTTCTTTCTTACTTCTTTCTTCATTCCTTCTTACTTCTTTCTTGCTTCTTTGTTACTTCTTTCTTAATTCTTTCTTACTTCTTTCTTACTTCTTTCTTTATTTCTTCTCTCTTTCTTCTTTCTTTCTTCTTTCTTTCTTACTTCTTTCATACTTCCTTCTTACTTCTTTCTAACTTCTTTCTTACTTCTTTCTTACTTCTTTCTTAATTCTTTCTTCTTTCTTTCTTTCTTCTTTCTTACTTCTTTCTTTCTTCTTTCTTACTTCTTTCTTACTTCTTTCTTCATTCCTTCTTACTTCTTTCTTGCTTCTTTGTTAGTTCTTTCTTAATTCTTTCTTACTTCTTTCTTACTTCTTTCTTTCTTTCTTCTCTCTTTCTTCTTTCTTTCTTCTTTCTTTCTTACTTCTTTCATACTTCCTTCTTACTTCTTTCTAACTTCTTTCTTACTTCTTTCTTACTTCTTTCTTAATTCTTTCTTCTTTCTTTCTTTCTTCTTTCTTACTTCTTTCTTTCTTCTTTCTTACTTCTTTCTTTCTTCTTTCTTACTTCTTTCTTACTTCTTTCTTCATTCCTTCTTACTTCTTTCTTGCTTCTTTGTTACTTCTTTCTTAATTCTCTCTTACTTCTTTCTTACTTCTTTCTTCTTTCTTTCTTACTTCTTTTTTCTTCTTTCTTTCTTCTTTCTTCTTTCTTTCTTACTTCTTTCTTACTTCTTTCTTACTTTCTTCTTACTACTTTCTTACTTCTTTCTTACTTCTTTCTTACTACTTTCTAATTCTTTCTTCTTTCTTTCTTCTTTCTTACTTCTTTATTTCTTCTTTCTTACTTCTTTCTTACTTCTTTCTAACTTCTTTTTTCTTCTTTCTTACTTCTTTCTTACTTCTTTCTTACTTCTTTTTACTTCTTTCTTACTTCTTTCTTACTTCTTTCTTACTTCTTTCTAACTTCTTACTTCTTTCTTATTTCTTTCTAACTTCTTTCTTACTTTTTTCTTACTTCTTTCTTACCTTTTTCTTACTCCTTTCTTACTTCTTTCTTACTTCTTTCATCTTTCTTACTTCTTTCTTACTTCTTTCTAACTTCTTTCTTACTTCTTTCTTACTTCTTTCTAACTTCTTTCTTTCTTCTTTCTTTCTTCTTTCTTTCTTACTTCTTTCTTTCTTCTTTCTTACTTCTTTCTTACTTCTTTCTTACTTCTTTCTTACTTCTTTCTTACTTCTTTCCAACTTCTTTCTTTCTTCTTCCTTTCTTCTTTCTTACTTCTTTCTTACTTCTTTCTAACTTCTTTTTTCTTCTTTCTTACTTCTTTCTTACTTCTTTCTTACTTTTTTCTTACTTCTTTCTTACTTCTTTCTAACTTCTTTCTTACTTCTTTCTTACTTTTTCTTACTTCTTTCTAACTTCTTTCTTTCTTCTTTCTTTCTTCTTTCTTTCTTCTTTCTTTCTTACTTCTTTCTTACTTCTTTCTTAATTCTTTCTTTCTTACTTATTACTTAATTCTTTCTTTCTTCTTTCTTACTTCTTTCTTACTTCTTTCTTCATTCCTTCTTACTTCTTTCTTACTTCTTTCTTTCTTCGTTCTTTCTTCTCTCTTTCTTCTTTCTTTCTTCTTTCTTTCTTCTTCCTTTCTTACTTCTATGTTACTTCTATCTTACTTCTTTCTTTCTTACTTCTTTCATAATTCTTCCTTCTTTCTAACTTCTTTCTTACTTCTTTCTTCTTTCTTTCTTCTTTCTTACTTCTTTCTTTCTTCTTTCTTATTTCTTTCTTACTTCTTTCTAACTTCTTTTTTCTTCTTTCTTGCTTCTTTGTTACTTCTTTCTTACTTCTTTCTTACTTCTTTCTTTCTTCTTTCTTTCTTTCTTCTCTCTTTCTTCTTTCTTTCTTCTTTCTTTCTTCTTCCTTTCTTACTTCTATCTTACTTCTTTCTTACTTCTTTCTTACTTCTTTCTTTCTTACTTGTTTCATACTTCTTCCTTACTTCTTTATAACTTTTTCTTACTTCTTTCTCACTTCTTTCTTACTTCTTTCTTCTTTCTTTCTTTCTTCTTTCTTACTTCTTTCTTCTTTCTTACTTCTTTCTTACTTATTTCTTACTTCTTTCTTACTTCTTTCTAACTTCTTTTTTCTTCTTTCTTACTTCTTTCTTACATCTTTCTTACTTCTTTCTTACTTCTTTTTACTTCTTTCTTACTTCTTTCTTTCTTCTTTCTTTCTTCCTTCTTACTTCTTTCTTACTACTTTCTTCTTTCTTTCTCACTTCTTTCTTACTTCTTTCTTACTTTTTTCTTACTTCTTTCTTACTTCTTTCTTCTTTCTTACTTCTTTCATCTTTCTTTCATACTTCTTTCTTTCTTCTTTCTTTCTTCTTTCTTCCTTCTTTCTTTCTTACTTTTTTCTTACTTCTTTCTTAATTCTTTCTTTCTTACTTATTACTTAATTCTTTCTTACTTCTCTCTTACTTCTTTCTTACTTCTTTCTTCTTTCTTTCTTACTTCTTTCTTTCTTCTTTCTTACTTCTTTCTTACTTCTTTCTTACTTCTTTCTTACTTCTTTCTTACTTCTTTCTTACTTCTTTCTTCATTCCTTCTTACTTCTTTCTTACTTCTTTCTTACTTCTTTCTTACTTCTTTCTTACTTCTTTCTTCTTTCTTTCCTCTCTCTTTCTTTTTTCTTTCTTCTTTCTTTCTTCTTTCTTTCTTACTTCTTTCTTACTTCTTTCTTACTTCTTTCTTCTTTCTTTCTTTCTTCTTTCTTACTTCTTTCTTTCTTCTTTCTTACTTCTTTCTTACTTCTTTCTTACTTCTTTCTTACTTCTTTC
This sequence comes from Columba livia, assembly GCF_036013475.1. Lineage (NCBI taxonomy): Eukaryota > Metazoa > Chordata > Aves > Columbiformes > Columbidae > Columba > Columba livia. The sequence continues at coordinate 46,197 of NW_027043304.1, forward strand.
TAACTTCTTTTTTCTTCTTTCTTTCTTCTTTCTTTCTTCTTTCTTTCTTACTTCTTTCTTACTCCTTTCTTACTTCTTTCTTTCTTACTTATTACTTCTTTCTTACTTCTTTCTAACATCTTTTTTCTTCTTTCTTTCTTCTTTCTTTCTTACTTGTTTCTTACTTCTTTCTAACTACTTTCTTACTTCTTTCTTAGTTCTTTCTTACTTCCTTCTTACTTCTTTCTTACTTCTTTCTTACTTCTTTCTTACTTCTTTCTTAATTCTTTCTTCTTTCTTTATTTCTTCTTTCTTACTTCTTTCTTTCTTCTTTCTTACTTCTTTCTTACTTCTTTCTTACTTCTTTCTAACTTCTTTTTTCTTCTTTCTTACTTCTTTCTTACTTCTTTCTTACTTCTTTTTACTTCTTTCTTACTTCTTTCTTACTTCTTTCTTACTTCTTTCTAACTTCTTTCTTCTTTCTTATTTCTTTCTAACTTCTTTCTTTCTTCTTTCTTTCTTCTTTCTTACTTCTTTCTTACTTCTTTCTTCTTTCTTTCTTACTTCTTTCTTACTTCTTTCTTACTTTTTTCTTACTTCTTTCTTACTTCTTTCTTACTTCTTTCTTAATTCTTTCTTCTTTCTTTATTTCTTCTTTCTTACTTCTTTCTTTCTTCTTTCTTACTTCTTTCTTACTTCTTTCTTACTTCTTTCTAACTTCTTTCTTCTTTCTTTCTTACTTCTTTCTTACTTCTTTCTTACTTCTTTTTACTTCTTTCTTACTTCTTTCTTACTTCTTTCTTACTTCTTTCTTTCTTCTTTCTTTCTTCTTTCTTACTTCTTTCTTACTACTTTCTTCTTTCTTTCTCACTTCTTTCTTACTTCTTTCTGACTTTTTTCTTACTTCTTTCTTACTTCTTTCTTCTTTCTTACTTCTTTCATCTTTCTTTCATACTTCTTTCTTTCTTCTTTCTTTCTTCTTTCTTCCTTCTTTCTTTCTTACTTTTTTCTTACTTCTTTCTTAATTCTTTCTTTCTTACTTATTACTTAATTCTTTCTTACTTCTCTCTTACTTCTTTCTTACTTCTTTCTTCTTTCTTTCTTACTTCTTTCTTTCTTCTTTCTTACTTCTTTCTTACTTCTTTCTTACTTCTTTCTTACTTCTTTCTTACTTCTTTCTTACTTCTTTCTTCATTCCTTCTTACTTCTTTCTTACTTCTTTCTTACTTCTTTCTTACTTCTTTCTTACTTCTTTCTTCTTTCTTTCCTCTCTCTTTCTTTTTTCTTTCTTCTTTCTTTCTTCTTTCTTTCTTACTTCTTTCTTACTTCTTTCTTACTTCTTTCTTTCTTACTTCTTTCATACTTCCTTCTTACTTCTTTCTAACTTCTTTCTTACTTCTTTCTTACTTCTTTCTTACTTCTTTCTTCTTTCTTTCTTTCTTCTTTCTTACTTCTTTCTTTCTTCTTTCTTACTTCTTTCTTACTTCTTTCTTACTTCTTTCTTACTTCTTTCTAACTTCTTTTTTCTTCTTTCTTTCTTCTTTCTTTCTTCTTTCTTTCTTACTTCTTTCTTACTCCTTTCTTACTTCTTTCTTTCTTACTTATTACTTCTTTCTTACTTCTTTCTAACATCTTTTTTCTTCTTTCTTTCTTCTTTCTTTCTTACTTGTTTCTTACTTCTTTCTAACTACTTTCTTACTTCTTTCTTAGTTCTTTCTTACTTCCTTCTTACTTCTTTCTTACTTCTTTCTTACTTCTTTCTTACTTCTTTCTTAATTCTTTCTTCTTTCTTTATTTCTTCTTTCTTACTTCTTTCTTTCTTCTTTCTTACTTCTTTCTTACTTCTTTCTTACTTCTTTCTAACTTCTTTTTTCTTCTTTCTTACTTCTTTCTTACTTCTTTCTTACTTCTTTTTACTTCTTTCTTACTTCTTTCTTACTTCTTTCTTACTTCTTTCTAACTTCTTTCTTCTTTCTTATTTCTTTCTAACTTCTTTCTTTCTTCTTTCTTTCTTCTTTCTTACTTCTTTCTTACTTCTTTCTTCTTTCTTTCTTACTTCTTTCTTACTTCTTTCTTACATTTTTCTTACTTCTTTCTTACTTCTTTCTTACTTCTTTCATCTTTCTTTCATACTTCTTTCTTACTTCTTTCTTACTTCTTTCTTACTTCTTTCTTAATTCTTTCTTCTTTCTTTATTTCTTCTTTCTTACTTCTTTCTTTCTTCTTTCTTACTTCTTTCTTACTTCTTTCTTACTTCTTTCTAACTTCTTTCTTCTTTCTTTCTTACTTCTTTCTTACTTCTTTCTTACTTCTTTTTACTTCTTTCTTACTTCTTTCTTACTTCTTTCTTACTTCTTTCTAACTTCTTTCTTCTTTCTTATTTCTTTCTAACTTCTTTCTTTCTTCTTTCTTTCTTCTTTCTTACTTCTTTCTTACTTCTTTCTTCTTTCTTTCTTACTTCTTTCTTACTTCTTTCTTACTTTTTTCTTACTTCTTTCTTACTTCTTTCTTACTTCTTTCTTACTTCTTTCATCTTTCTTTCATACTTCTTTCTTACTTCTTTCTTACTTCTTTCTTACTTCTTTCTTTCTTACTTCTTTCATACTTCCTTCTTACTTCTTTCTAACTTCTTTCTTACTTCTTTCTTACTTCTTTCTTAATTCTTTCTTCTTTCTTTCTTTCTTCTTTCTTACTTCTTTCTTTCTTCTTTCTTACTTCTTTCTTACTTCTTTCTTCATTCCTTCTTACTTCTTTCTTGCTTCTTTGTTACTTCTTTCTTAATTCTTTCTTACTTCTTTCTTACTTCTTTCTTTCTTTCTTCTCTCTTTCTTCTTTCTTTCTTCTTTCTTTCTTACTTCTTTCATACTTCCTTCTTACTTCTTTCTAACTTCTTTCTTACTTCTTTCTTACTTCTTTCTTAATTCTTTCTTCTTTCTTTCTTTCTTTCTTCTTTCTTACTTCTTTCTCTCTTCTTTCTTACTTCTTTCTTACTTCTTTCTTCATTCCTTCTTACTTCTTTCTTGCTTCTTTGTTGCTTCTTTCTTAATTCTTTCTTACTTATTTCTTACTTCTTTCTTACTTCTTTCTTTCTTTCTTCTCTCTTTCTTCTTTCTTTCTTCTTTCTTTCTTACTTCTTTCATACTTCCTTCTTACTTCTTTCTAACTTCTTTCTTACTTCTTTCTTACTTCTTTCTTAATTCTTTCTTCTTTCTTTCTTTCTTCTTTCTTACTTCTTTCTTTCTTCTTTCTTACTTCTTTCTTACTTCTTTCTAACTTCTTTTTTCTTCTTTCTTACTTCTTTCTTACTTCTTTCTTACTTCTTTTTACTTCTTTCTTACTTCTTTCTTACTTCTTTCTTACTTCTTTCTAACTTCTTACTTCTTTCTTATTTCTTTCTAACTTCTTTCTTACTTTTTTCTTACTTCTTTCTTACTTTTTTCTTACTTCTTTCTTACTTCTTTCTTACTTCTTTCATCTTTCTTACTTCTTTCTTACTTCTTTCTTACTTCTTTCTTACTTCTTTCTAACTTCTTTCTTACTTCTTTCTTACTTCTTTCTAACTTCTTTCTTTCTTCTTTCTTTCTTCTTTCTTTCTTACTTCTTTCTTTCTTCTTTCTTACTTCTTTCTTACTTCTTTCTTACTTCTTTCTTACTTCTTTCTTACTTCTTTCTTACTTCTTTCCAACTTCTTTCTTTCTTCTTCCTTTCTTCTTTCTTACTTCTTTCTTACTTCTTTCTAACTTCTTTTTTCTTCTTTCTTACTTCTTTCTTACTTGTTTCTTACTTTTTTCTTACTTCTTTCTTACTTCTTTCTAACTTCTTTCTTACTTCTTTCTTACTTTTTCTTACTTCTTTCTAACTTCTTTCTTTCTTCTTTCTTTCTTCTTTCTTTCTTCTTTCTTTCTTACTTCTTTCTTACTTCTTTCTTAATTCTTTCTTTCTTACTTATTACTTAATTCTTTCTTTCTTCTTTCTTACTTCTTTCTTACTTCTTTCTTCATTCCTTCTTACTTCTTTCTTACTTCTTTCTTTCTTCTTTCTTTCTTCTCTCTTTCTTCTTTCTTTCTTCTTTCTTTCTTCTTCCTTTCTTACTTCTATGTTACTTCTATCTTACTTCTTTCTTACTTCTTTCTTACTTCTTTCTTACTTCTTTCTTACTTCTTTCCAACTTCTTTCTTTCTTCTTCCTTTCTTCTTTCTTACTTCTTTCTTACTTCTTTCTAACTTCTTTTTTCTTCTTTCTTACTTCTTTCTTACTTCTTTCTTACTTTTTTCTTACTTCTTTCTTACTTCTTTCTAACTTCTTTCTTACTTCTTTCTTACTTTTTCTTACTTCTTTCTAACTTCTTTCTTTCTTCTTTCTTTCTTCTTTCTTTCTTCTTTCTTTCTTACTTCTTTCTTACTTCTTTCTTAATTCTTTCTTTCTTACTTATTACTTAATTCTTTCTTTCTTCTTTCTTACTTCTTTCTTACTTCTTTCTTCATTCCTTCTTACTTCTTTCTTACTTCTTTCTTTCTTCGTTCTTTCTTCTCTCTTTCTTCTTTCTTTCTTCTTTCTTTCTTCTTCCTTTCTTACTTCTATGTTACTTCTATCTTACTTCTTTCTTTCTTACTTCTTTCATAATTCTTCCTTCTTTCTAACTTCTTTCTTACTTCTTTCTTCTTTCTTTCTTTCTTATTTCTTACTTCTTTCTTTCTTCTATCTTTCTTCTTTCTTCTTTCTTTCTTACTTCTTTCTTACTTCTTTCTTACTTCTTTCTTACTTCTTTCTTAATTCTTTCTTCTTTCTTTCTTTCTTCTTTCTTACTTCTTTCTTTCTTCTTTCTTATTTCTTTCTTACTTCTTTCTAACTTCTTTTTTCTTCTTTCTTACTTCTTTCTTACTTCTTTCTTACTTCTTTCTTACTTCTTTCTTCATTCCTTCTTACTTCTTTCTTGCTTCTTTGTTACTTCTTTCTTACTTCTTTCTTACTTCTTTCTTTCTTCTTTCATTCTTTCTTCTCTCTTTCTTCTTTCTTTCTTCTTTCTTTCTTCTTCCTTTCTTACTTCTATGTTACTTCTATCTTACTTCTTTCTTACTTCTTTCTTTCTTACTTCTTTCATAATTCTTCCTTACTTCTTTCTAACTTCTTTCTTACTTCTTTCTTACTTCTTTCTTACTTCTTTCTTCTTTCTTTCTTTCTTATTTCTTACTTCTTTCTTTCTCTTTCTTACTTCTTTCTTACTTATTTCTTACTTCTTTCTTACTTCTTTCTAACTTCTTTTTTCTTCTTTCTTTCTTCTTTCTTCTTTCTTTCTTACTTCTTTCTTACTTCTTTCTTACTTTCTTCTTACTTCTTTCTTACTTCTTTCTTACTTCTTTCTTACTTCTTTCTTAATTCTTTTTTCTTTCTTTCTTTCTTCTTTCTTACTTCTTTCTTTCTTCTTTCTTACTTCTTTCTTACTTCTTTCTAACTTCTTTTTTCTTCTTTCTTACTTCTTTCTTACTTCTTTCTTACTTCTTTTTACTTCTTTCTTTCTTCTTTCTTACTTCTTTCTTACTTCTTTCTTCTTTCTTTCTTACTTCTTTCTTACTTCTTTCTTACTTTTTTCTTACTTCTTTCTTACTTCTTTCTTACTTCTTTCATCTTTCTTACTTCTTTCTTACTTCTTTCTTACTTCTTTCTTACTTCTTTCTAACTTCTTTCTTACTTCTTTCTTACTACTTTCTTACTTCTTTCTAACTTCTTTCTTTCTTCTTTCTTTCTTCTGTCTTTCTAACTTCTTTCTTTCTTCTTTCTTACTTCTTTCTTACTTCTTTCTTACTTCTTTCTTACTTCTTTCTTACTTCTTTCTTACTTCTTTCTTACTTCTTTCCAACTTCTTTCTTTCTTCTTCCTTTCTTCTTTCTTACTTCTTTCTTACTTCTTTCTAACTTCTTTTTTCTTCTTTCTTACTTCTTTCTTAATTATTTCTTTCTTACTTATTACTTAATTCTTTCTTACTTCTTTCTTACTTCTTTCTTACTTCTTTCTTCTTTCTTTCTTACTTCTTTCTTTCTTCTTTCTTACTTCTTTCTTACTTCTTTCTAACTTCTTTCTTTCTTCTTTCTTTCTTCTTTCTTTCTTACTTCTTTCTTTCTTCTTTCTTACTTCTTTCTTACTTCTTTCTTACTTCTTTCTTACTTCTTTCTTACTTCTTTCTTACTTCTTTCCAACTTCTTTCTTTCTTCTTCCTTTCTTCTTTCTTACTTCTTTCTTACTTCTTTCTAACTTCTTTTTTCTTCTTTCTTACTTCTTTCTTACTTCTTTCTTACTTTTTTCTTACTTCTTTCTTAATTCTTTCTAACTTCTTTCTTACTTCTTTCTTACTTTTTCTTACTTCTATCTAACTTCTTTCTTTCTTCTTTCTTTCTTCTTTCTTTCTTCTTTCTTTCTTACTTCTTTCTTAATTCTTTCTTAATTCTTTCTTTCTTACTTATTACTTAATTCTTTCTTTCTTCTTTCTTACTTCTTTCTTACTTCTTTCTTCATTCCTTCTTACTTCTTTCTTACTTCTTTCTAACTTCTTTTTTCTTCTTTCTTTCTTCTTTCTTCTTTCTTTCTTACTTCTTTCTTACTTCTTTCTTACTTTCTTCTTACTTCTTTCTTACTTCTTTCTTACTTCTTTCTTAATTCTTTTTTCTTTCTTTCTTTCTTCTTTCTTACTTCTTTCTTACTTATTTCTTACTTCTTTCTAACTTCTTTTTTCTTCTTTCTTTCTTCTTTCTTCTTTCTTTCTTACTTCTTTCTTACTTCTTTTTACTTCTTTCTTTCTTCTTTCTTACTTCTTTCTTACTTCTTTCTTCTTTCTTTCTTACTTCTTTCTTACTTCTTTTTTACTTTTTTCTTACTTCTTTCTTACTTCTTCCTTACTTCTTTCATCTTTCTTACTTCTTTCTTACTTCTTTCTTACTTCTTTCTTACTTCTTTTTACTTCTTATTTACTTCTTTCTTACTTCTTTCTAACTTCTTACTTCCTTCTTATTTCCTTCTAACTTCTTTCTTTCTTCTTTCTTTCTTCTTTCTTACTTCTTTCTTACTTCTTTCTTCTTTCTTTCTTACTTCTTTCTTACTTCTTTCTTACTTCTTTCTTATTTCTTTCAACTTTCTTTCTTCTTTCTTACTTCTTTCTTAATTCTTTCTTACTTCTTTCTAACTTCTTTCTTACTTCTTTCTTACTTTTTCTTACTTCTTTCTAACTTCTTTCTTTCTTCTTTCTTTCTTCTTTCTTTCTTCTTTCTTTCTTACTTCTTTCTTACTTCTTTCTTAATTATTTCTTTCTTACTTATTACTTAATTCTTTCTTACTTCTTTCTTACTTCTTTCTTACTTCTTTCTTCTTTCTTTCTTACTTCTTTCTTTCTTCTTTCTTACTTCTTTCTTACTTCTTTCTAACTTCTTTCTTTCTTCTTTCTTTCTTCTTTCTTTCTTACTTCTTTCTTTCTTCTTTCTTACTTCTTTCTTACTTCTTTCTTACTTCTTTCTTACTTCTTTCTTACTTCTTTCTTACTTCTTTCCAACTTCTTTCTTTCTTCTTCCTTTCTTCTTTCTTACTTCTTTCTTACTTCTTTCTAACTTCTTTTTTCTTCTTTCTTACTTCTTTCTTACTTCTTTCTTACTTTTTTCTTACTTCTTTCTTAATTCTTTCTAACTTCTTTCTTACTTCTTTCTTACTTTTTCTTACTTCTATCTAACTTCTTTCTTTCTTCTTTCTTTCTTCTTTCTTTCTTCTTTCTTTCTTACTTCTTTCTTAATTCTTTCTTAATTCTTTCTTTCTTACTTATTACTTAATTCTTTCTTTCTTCTTTCTTACTTCTTTCTTACTTCTTTCTTCATTCCTTCTTACTTCTTTCTTGCTTCTTTGTTACTTCTTTCTTACTTCTTTCTTACTTCTTTCTTTCTTCTTTCTTTCTTCTCTCTTTCTTCTTTCTTTCTTCTTTCTTTCTTCTTCCTTTCTTACTTCTATGTTACTTCTATCTTACTTCTTTCTTACTTCTTTCTTTCTTACTTCTTTCATAATTCTTCCTTACTTCTTTCTAACTTCTTTCTTACTTCTTTCTTACTTCTTTCTTACTTCTTTCTTCTTTCTTTCTTTCTTATTTCTTACTTCTTTCTTGCTTCTTTCTTACTTCTTTCTTACTTATTTCTTACTTCTTTCTTACTTCTTTCTAACTTCTTTTTTCTTCTTTCTTTCTTCTTTCTTCTTTCTTTCTTACTTCTTTCTTACTTCTTTCTTACTTTCTTCTTACTTCTTTCTTACTTCTTTCTTACTTCTTTCTTACGTCTTTCTTAATTCTTTTTTCTTTCTTTCTTTCTTCTTTCTTACTTCTTTCTTACTTATTTTTTACTTCTTTCTAACTTCTTTTTTCTTCTTTCTTTCTTCTTTCTTCTTTCTTTCTTACTTCTTTCTTACTTCTTTTTACTTCTTTCTTTCTTCTTTCTTACTTCTTTCTTACTTCTTTCTTCTTTCTTTCTTACTTCTTTCTTACTTCTTTCTTACTTTTTTCTTACTTCTTTCTTACTTCTTCCTTACTTCTTTCATCTTTCTTACTTCTTTCTTACTTCTTTCTTACTTCTTTCTTACTTCTTTCTAACTTCTTTCTTACTTCTTTCTTACTTCTTTCTTACTTCTTTCTAACTTCTTTCTTTCTTCTTTCTTTCTTCTTTCTTTCTTACTTCTTTCTTTCTTCTTTCTTACTTCTTTCTTACTTCTTTCTTACTTCTTTTTTACTTCTTTCTTACTTCTTTCTTACTTCTTTCCAACTTCTTTCTTTCTTCTTCCTTTCTTCTTTCTTACTTCTTTCTTACTTCTTTCTAACTTCTTTTTTCTTCTTTCTTACTTCTTTCTTACTTCTTTCTTACTTCTTTCTTACTTCTTTTTACTTCTTTCTTACTTCTTTCTTACTTCTTTCTTACTTCTTTCTAACTTCTTACTTCTTTCTTATTTCCTTCTAACTTCTTTCTTTCTTCTTTCTTTCTTCTTTCTTACTTCTTTCTTACTTTTTCTTACTTCTTTCTAACTTCTTTCTTTCTTCTTTCTTTCTTCTTTCTTTCTTCTTTCTTTCTTACTTCTTTCTTAATTCTTTCTTAATTCTTTCTTTCTTACTTATTACTTAATTCTTTCTTACTTCTTTCTTACTTCTTTCTTACTTCTTTCTTCTTTCTTTCTTACTTCTTTCTTTCTTCTTTCTTACTTCTTTCTTACTTCTTTCTTACTTCTTTCTTACTTCTTTCTTACTTCTTTCTTACTTCTTTCTTCTTTCTTTCTTACTTCTTTCTTCATTCCTTCTTACTTCTTTCTTACTTCTTTCTTACTTCTTTCTTACTTCTTTCTTACTTCTTTCTTACTTCTTTCTTCTTTCTTTCCTCTCTCTTTCTTTTTTCTTTCTTCTTTCTTTCTTCTTTCTTTCTTACTTCTTTCTTACTTCTTTCTTACTTCTTTCTTACTTCTTTCTTTCTTACTTCTTTCATACTTCCTTCTTACTTCTTTCTAACTTCTTTCTTACTTCTTTCTTACTTCTATCTTACTTCTTTCTTACTTCTTTCTTACTTCTTTCTTTCTTACTTCTTTCATACTTCTTTCTTACTTCTTTCTAACTTCTTTCTTACTTCTTTCTTACTTCTTTCTAACTTCTTTCTTCTTTCTTATTTCTTTCTAACTTCTTTCTTTCTTCTTTCTTTCTTCTTTCTTACTTCTTTCTTACTTCTTTCTTCTTTCTTTCTTACTTCTTTCTTACTTCTTTCTTACTTTTTTCTTACTTCTTTCTTACTTCTTTCTTACTTCTTTCTTACTTCTTTCATCTTTCTTTCATACTTCTTTCTTACTTCTTTCTTTCTTCTTTCTTACTTCTTTCTTTCTTCTTTCTTACTTCTTTCTTCATTCCTTCTTACTTCTTTCTTGCTTCTTTGTTACTTCTTTCTTAATTCTTTCTTACTTCTTTCTTTCTTCTTTCATTCTTTCTTCTCTCTTTCTTCTTTCTTTCTTCTTCCTTTCTTAACTTCTATCTTACTTCTATCTTACTTCTTTCTTACTTCTTTCTTTCTTACTTCTTTCATACTTCTTCCTTACTTCTTTCTTACTTCTTTCTTACTTCTTTCTTACTTCTTTCTAACTTCTTTCTTCTTTCTTATTTCTTTCTAACTTCTTTCTTTCTTCTTTCTTACTTCTTTCTTACTTCTTTCTTACTTTTTTCTTACTTCTTTCTTACTTCTTTCTTACTTCTTTCATCTTACTTACTTCTTTCTTACTTCTTTCTTACTTCTTTCTTACTTCTTTCTTTCTTACTTCTTTCATTCTTCCTTCTTACTTCTTTCTAACTTCTTTCTTACTTCTTTCTTACTTCTTTCTTAATTCTTTCTTCTTTCTTTCTTTCTTCTTTCTTACTTCTTTCTTTCTTCTTTCTTCCTTCTTTCTTACTTCTTTCTTCATTCCTTCTTACTTCTTTCTTGCTTCTTTGTTACTTCTTTCTTAATTCTTTCTTACTTCTTTCTTTCTTCTTCCTTTCTTTCTTCTCTCTTTCTTCTTTCTTTCTTCTTTCTTTCTTCTTCCTTTCTTAACTTCTATCTTACTTTTATCTTACTTCTTTCTTACTTCTTTCTTTCTTACTTCTTTCATACTTCTTCCTTACTTCTTTCTAAATTCTTTCTTACTTCTTTCTTACTTCTTTCTTACTTCTTTCTAACGTTTTTTTTCTTCTTTCTTTCTTCTTTCTTCTTTCTTTCTTACTTCTTTCTTACTTCTTTCTTACTTTCTTCTTACTTCTTTCTTTCTTCTTTCTTACTTCTTTCTTAATTCTTTCTTACTTCTTTCTAACTTCTTTCTTACTTCTTTCTTACTTTTTCTTACTTCTTTCTAACTTCTTTCTTTCTTCTTTCTTTCTTCTTTCTTTCTTATTTCTTTCTTACTTCTTTCTTACTTCTTTCTTAATTCTTTCTTTCTTACTTATTACTTACTTCTTTCTTACTTCTTTCTTACTTCTTTCTTACTTCTTTCTTCTTTCTTTCTTACTTCTTTCTTTCTTCTTTCTTACTTCTTTCTTACTTCTTTCTTACTTCTTTCTTACTTCTTTCTTCTTTCTTTCTTACTTCTTTCTTCATTCCTTCTTACTTCTTTCTTACTTCTTTCTTACTTCTTTCTTACTTCTTTCTTACTTCTTTCTTACTTCTTTCTTCTTTCTTTCCTCTCTCTTTCTTTTTCCTTTCTTCTTTCTTTCTTCTTTCTTTCTTCTTTCTTTCTTACTTCTTTCTTACTTCTTTCTTACTTCTTTCTTTCTTACTTCTTTCATACTTCCATCTTACTTCTTTCTAACTTCTTTCTTACTTCTTTCTTACTTCTATCTTACTTCTTTCTTCTTTCTTTCTTACTTCTTTCTTTCTTACTTCTTTCATACTTCTTTCTTACTTCTTTCTAACTTCTTTCTTACTTCTTTCTTACTTCTTTCTTACTTCTTTCTTCTTTCTTTCTTTCTAATTTCTTACTTCTTTCTTTCTTCTTTCTTTCTTACTTCTTTCTTAATTCTTTCTTAATTCTTTCTTTCTTACTTATTACTTAATTCTTTCTTACTTCTTTCTTACTTCTTTCTTCTTTCTTTCTTACTTCTTTCTTTCTTCTTTCTTACTTCTTTCTTACTTATTTCTTACTTCTTTCTAACTTCTTTCTTTCTTCTTTCTTTCTTCTTTCTTTCTTCTTTCTTACTTCTTTCTTACTTCTTTCTTAATTCTTTCTTTCTTACTTATTACTTAATTCTTTCTTTCTTCTTTCTTACTTCTTTCTTACTTCTTTCTTCATTCCTTCTTACTTCTTTCTTGCTTCTTTGTTACTACTTTCTTACTTCTTTCTTACTTCTTTCTTACTTCTTTCTTTCTTACTTCTTTCATACTAATTCCTTACTTCTTTCTAACTTCTTTCTTACTTATTTCTTATTTCTTTCTTACTTCTTTCTTCTTTCTTTCTTTCTTCTTTCTTACTTCTTTCTTTCTTCTTTCTTACTTCTTTCTTACTTATTTCTTACTTCTTTCTTACTTCTTTCTAACTTCTTTTTTCTTCTCTCTTTCTTCTTTCTTTCTTCTTTCTTTTTACTTCTTTCTTACTTCTTTCTTACTTCTTTCTAACATCTTTTTTCTTCTTTTTTTCTTCTTTCTTTCTTACTTCTTTCTTACTTCTTTCTAACTACTTTCTTACTTCTTTCTTACTTCTTTCTAACTTCTTTTTTCTTCTTTCTTTCTTCTTTCTTTCTTCTTTCTTTCTTACTTCTTTCTTACTTCTTTCTTACTTCTTTCTTTCTTACTTATTACTTCTTTCTTACTTCTTTCTAACATCTTTTTTCTTCTTTTTTTCTTCTTTCTTTCTTACTTCTTTCTTACTTCTTTCTAACTACTTTCTTACTTCTTTCTTAATTCTTTCTTACTTCCTTCTTACTTCTTTCTTACTTCTTTCTTACTTCTTTCTAACTTCTTTTTTCTTCTTTCTTACTTCTTTCTTACTTCTTTCTTACTTCTTTCTTACTTCTTTATACTTCTTTCTTACTTCTTTCTTACTTCTTTCTTACTTCTTTCTAACTTCTTACTTCTTTCTTATTTCTTTCTAACTTCTTTCTTTCTTCTTTCTTTCTTCTTTCTTACTTCTTTCTTACTTCTTTCTTCTTTCTTTCTTACTTCTTTCTTACTTCTTTCTTACTTTTTTCTTACTTCTTTCTTACTTCTTTCTTACTTCTTTCTTACTTCTTTCTTACTTCTTTCTTTCTTACTTCTTTCATACTTCCTTCTTACTTCTTTCTAACTTCTTTCTTACTTCTTTCTTACTTCTTTCTTAATTCTTTCTTCTTTCTTTCTTTCTTCTTTCTTACTTCTTTCTTCTTTCTTACTTCTTTCTTACTTCTTTCTTCATTCCTTCTTACTTCTTTCTTGCTTCTTTGTTACTTCTTTCTTACTTCTTTCTTACTTCTTTCTTACTTCTTTCTTTCTTCTTTCTTTCTTTCTTCTCTCTTTCTTCTTTCTTTCTTCTTTCTTTCTTCTTCCTTTCTTACTTCTATCTTACTTCTATCTTACTTCTTTCTTACTTCTTTCTTTCTTACTTCTTTCATACTTCTTCTTTACTTCTTTCTAACTTCTTTCTTACTTCTTTCTTACTTCTTTCTTACTTCTTTCTTCTTTCTTTCTTTCTTATTACTTACTTCTTTCTTTCTTCTTTCTTACTTCTTTCTTTCTTCTTTCTTACTTCTTTCTAACTTCTTTTTTCTTCTTTCTTTCTTCTTTCTTCTTTCTTTCTTACTTCTTTCTTACTTCTTTCTTACTTTCTTCTTACTTCTTTCTTACTTCTTTCTTACTTCTTTCTTACTTCTTTCTAACTTCTTTTTTCTTCTTTCTTACTTCTTTCTTACTTCTTTCTTACTTCTTTCTTACTTCTTTCTTACTTCTTTCTTACTTCTTTCTTACTTCTTTCTTACTTCTTTCTTTCTTCTTTCTTTCTTCTTTCTTTCTTCTTTCTTTCTTTCTTCTTTCTTTCTTCTTTCTTACTTCTTTCTTACTTCTTTCTTACTTCTTTCTTACTTCTTTCTTACTTCTTTCTTACTTCTTTCCAACTTCTTTCTTTCTTCTTCCTTTCTTCTTTCTTACTTCTTTCTTACTTCTTTCTAACTTCTTTTTTCTTCTTTCTTACTTCTTTCTTACTTCTTTCTTACTTTTTCTTACTTCTTTCTTACTTCTTTCTAACTTCTTTCTTACTTCTTTCTTACTTTTTCTTACTTCTTTCTAACTTCTTTCTTTCTTCTTTCTTTCTTCTTTCTTTCTTCTTTCTTTCTTACTTCTTTCTTACTTCTTTCTTAATTCTTTCTTTCTTACTTATTACTTAATTCTTTCTTTCTTCTTTCTTACTTCTTTCTTACTTCTTTCTTCATTCCTTCTTACTTCTTTCTTGCTTCTTTGTTACTTCTTTCTTACTTCTTTCTTACTTCTTTCTTACTTCTTTCTTTCTTACTTCTTTCATACTTCTTCCTTACTTCTTTCTAACTTCTTTCTTACTTATTTCTTACTTCTTTCTTACTTCTTTCTTCTTAATTTCTTTCTTCTTTCTTACTTCTTTCTTTCTTCTTTCTTACTTCTTTCTTACTTATTTCTTACTTCTTTCATACTTCTTTCTAACTTCTTTTTTCTTCTCTCTTTCTTCTTTCTTTCTTCTTTCTTTCTTACTTCTTTCTTACTTCTTTTTTACTTTCTTCTTACTTCTTTCTTACTTCTTTCTTACTTCTTTCTTACTTCTTTCTTAATTCTTTCTTCTTTCTTTCTTTCTTCTTTCTTACTTCTTTCTTTCTTCTTTCTAACTTCTTTTTTCTTCTTTCTTACTTCTTTCTTACTTCTTTCTTACTTCTTTCTTACTTCTTTCTTACTTCTTTCTTACTTCTTTTTACTTCTTTCTTACTTCTTTCTTACTTCTTTCTTACTTCTTTCTAACTTCTTACTTCTTTCTTATTTCCTTCTAACTTCTTTCTAACTTCTTTCTTACTTCTTTCTTACTTCTTTCTTACTTCTTTCTTCTTTCTTTCTTTCTTTTTTCTTACTTCTTTCTTTCTTCTTTCTTACTTCTTTCTTACTTCTTTCTTCTTTCTTTCTTTCTTCTTTCTTACTTCTTTCTTACTTTTCTTTCTTACTTATTAATTCTTTCTTACTTCTTTCTAACATCTTTTTTCTTCTTTCTTTCTTTCTTTCTTACTTCTTTCTTACTTCTTTCTAACTACTTTCTTACTTCTTTCTTAATTCTTTCTTACTTCCTTCTTACTTCTTTCTTACTTCTTTCTTACTTCTTTCTTACTTCTTTCTTAATTCTTTCTTCTTTCTTTCTTCTTTCTTACTTCTTTCTTTCTTCTTTCTTACTTCTTTCTTACTTCTTTCTTACTTCTTTCTAACTTCTTTTTTCTTCTTTCTTACTTCTTTCTTACTTCTTTCTTACTTCTTTCTTACTTCTTTTTACTTCTTTCTTACTTCTTTCTTACTTCTTTCTTAATTCTTTCTTCTTTCTTTCTTTCTTCTTTCTTACTTCTTTCTTTCTTCTTTCTTACTTCTTTCTTACTTCTTTCTTACTTCTTTCTAACTTCTTTTTTCTTCTTTCTTACTTCTTTCTTACTTCTTTCTTACTTCTTTCTTACTTCTTTCTTACTTCTTTCTAACTTCTTTTTTCTTCTTTCTTACTTCTTTCTTACTTCTTTCTTACTTCTTTCTTACTTCTTTCTTACTTCTTTCTTACTTCTTTCTTACTTCTTTCTTACTTCTTTCTTACTTCTTTCTTTCTTCTTTCTTTCTTCTTTCTTTCTTCTTTCTTTCTTTCTTCTTTCTTTCTTCTTTCTTACTTCTTTCTTACTTCTTTCTTACTTCTTTCTTACTTCTTTCTTACTTCTTTCTTACTTCTTTCCAACTTCTTTCTTTCTTCTTTCTTACTTCTTTCTAACTTCTTTCTAACTTCTTTTTTCTTCTTTCTTACTTCTTTCTTACTTCTTTCTTACTTTTTCTTACTTCTTTCTTACTTCTTTCTAACTTCTTTCTTATTTCTTTCTTACTTTTTCTTACTTCTTTCTAACTTCTTTCTTTCTTCTTTCTTTCTTCTTTCTTTCTTCTTTCTTTCTTACTTCTTTCTTACTTCTTTCTTAATTCTTTCTTTCTTACTTATTACTTAATTCTTTCTTTCTTCTTTCTTACTTCTTTCTTACTTCTTTCTTCATTCCTTCTTACTTCTTTCTTGCTTCTTTGTTACTTCTTTCTTACTTCTTTCTTACTTCTTTCTTACTTCTTTCTTTCTTACTTCTTTCATACTTCTTCCTTACTTCTTTCTAACTTCTTTCTTACTTATTTCTTACTTCTTTCTTACTTCTTTCTTCTTTCTTTCTTTCTTCTTTCTTACTTCTTTCTTTCTTCTTTCTTACTTCTTTCTTACTTATTTCTTACTTCTTTCTTACTTCTTTCTAACTTCTTTTTTCTTCTTTCTTTCTTCTTTCTTTCTTCTTTCTTTCTTACTTCTTTCTTACTCCTTTTTTACTTTCTTCTTACTTCTTTCTTACTTCTTTCTTACTTCTTTCTTACTTCTTTCTTAATTCTTTCTTCTTTCTTTCTTTCTTCTTTCTTACTTCTTTCTTTCTTCTTTCTTACTTCTTTCTTACTTCTTTCTAACTTCTTTTTTCTTCTTTCTTACTTCTTTCTTACTTCTTTCTTACTTCTTTCTTACTTCTTTCTTACTTCTTTCTTACTTATTCTTACTTCTTTCTTACTTCTTTCTTACTTCTTTCTTACTTCTTTCTAACTTCTTTTTTCTTCTTTCTTACTTCTTTCTTACTTCTTTCTTACTTCTTTCTTACTTCTTTCTTACTTCTTTTTACTTCTTTCTTACTTCTTTCTTACTTCTTTCTTACTTCTTTCTAACTTCTTACTTCTTTCTTATTTCCTTCTAACTTCTTTCTAACTTCTGTCTTACTTCTTTCTTACTTCTTTCTTCTTTCTTTCTTTCTTCTTTCTTACTTCTTTCTTTCTTCTTTCTTACTTCTTTCTTACTTCTTTCTTCTTTCTTTCTTTCTTCTTTCTTACTTCTTTCTTACTTTTCTTTCTTACTTATTAATTCTTTCTTACTTCTTTCTAACATCTTTTTTCTTTTTTCTTTCTTCTTTCTTTCTTACTTCTTTCTTACTTCTTTCTTACTTCTTTTTACTTCTTTCTTACTTCTTTCTTACTTCTTTCTTACTTCTTTCTAACTTCTTACTTCTTTCTTATTTCCTTCTAACTTCTTTCTTTCTTCTTTCTTACTTCTTTCTTCTTTCTTTCTTACTTCTTTCTTACTTCTTTCTTACTTCTTTCTTACTTCTTTCTTCTTTCTTTCTTACTTCTTTCTTACTTCTTTCTTACTTCTTCTTTCTTTCTTACTTCTTTCTTTCTTCTTTCTTACTTCTTTCTAACTTCTTTCTTACTTCTTCCTTACTTCTTTCTAACTTCTTTCTTTCTATTTCTTTCTTCTTTCTTTCTTCTTTCTTTCTTACTTCTTTCTTACTTCTTTCTTACTTCTTTCTTACTTCTTTCTTTCTTACTTCTTTCTTAATTCTTTCTTACTTCTTTCTTCCTTCTTTCTTACTTCTTTCTTCTTTCTTTCTTACTTCTTTCTTTCTTCTTTCTTACTTCTTTCTAACTTCTTTCTTACTTCTTTCTTACTTCTTTCTAACTTCTTTCTTTCTATTTCTTTCTTCTTTCTTTCTTCTTTCTTTCTTACTTCTTTCTTACTTCTTTCTTACTTCTTTCTTACTTCTTTCTTTCTTACTTCTTTCATAATTCTTTCTTACTTCTTTCTTACTTCTTTCTTACTTCTTTCTTCTTTCTTTCTTACTTCTTTCTTTCTTCTTTCTTACTTCTTTCTTTCTTCTTTCTTACTTCTTTCTTACTTCTTTCTTACTTCTTTCTTACTTCTTTCTTACTTCTTTCTTTCTTACTTCTTTCTTAATTCTTTCTTACTTCTTTCTTACTTCTTTCTTACTTATTTCTTCTTTCTTTCTTACTTCTTTCTTTCTTCTCTCTTTCTTCTTTCTTTCTTCTTTCTTTCTTCTTTCTTTCTTACTTCTTTCATACTTCCTTATTACTTCTTTCTAACTTCTTTCTTCTTTCTTTCTTACTTCTTTCTTAATTCTTTCTTCTTTCTTTCTTTCTTCTTTCTTACTTCTTTCTTACTTCTTTCTTACTTCTTTCTTACTTCTTTCTTACTTCTTTCTTCTTTCTTTCTTTCTTCTTTCTTACTTCTTTCTTACTTCTTTCTTACTTCTTTCTTACTTCTTTCTTTCTTCTTTCTTTCTTTCTTCTCTCTTTCTTCTTTCTTTCTTCTTTCTTTCTTCTTTCTTTCTTACTTCTTTCTTACTTCTTTCTAACTACTTTCTTACTTCTTTCTTAATACTTTCTTACTTCCTTCTTACTTCTTTCTTATTTCTTTCTAACTTCTTTCTTTCTTCTTTCATCTTTCTTTCTTACTTCTTTCTAACTTCTTTCTTACTTCTTTCTTACTTCTTTCTTACTTCTTTCTAACTTCTTTCTTTCTTCTTTCTTTCTTCTTTCTTTCTTCTTTCTTTCTTACTTCTTTCTTACTTCTTTCTTACTTCTTTCTTACTTCTTTCTTTCTTACTTATTACTTAGTTCTTTCTTACTTCTTTCTTACTTCTTTCTTCTTTCTTTCTTACTTCTTTCTTTCTTTCTTGTTTCTTACTTCTTTCTTACTTCTTTCTTACTTCTTTCTTACTTCTTTCTTACTTCTTTCTTACTTCTTTCTTACTTCTTTCTTACTTCTTTCTTCATTCCTTCTTACTTCGTTCTTACTTCTTTCTTACTTCTTTCTAACTTCTTTCTTTCTATTTCTTTCTTCTTTCTTTCTTCTTTCTTTCTTCTTTCTTACTTCTTTCTTACTTCTTTCTTCTTTCTTTCTTACTTATTTCTTTCTTCTTTCTTACTTCTTTCTAACTTCTTTCTTACTTCTTTCTTACTTCTTTCTAACTTCTTTCTTTCTATTTCTTTCTTCTTTCTTTCTTCTTTCTTTCTTACTTCTTTCTTACTTCTTTCTTACTTCTTTCTTACTTCTTTCTTTCTTACTTCTTTCATAATTCTTTCTTACTTCTTTCTTACTTCTTTCTTACTTCTTTCTTCTTTCTTTCTTACTTCTTTCTTTCTTCTTTCTTACTTCTTTCTTTCTTCTTTCTTACTTCTTTCTTACTTCTTTCTTACTTCTTTCTTACTTCTTTCTTACTTCTTTCTTACTTCTTTCTTAATTCTTTCTTCTTTCTTTCTTTCTTCTTTCTTACTTCTTTCTTTCTTCTTTCTTACTTCTTTCTTACTTCTTTCTAACTTCTTTTTTCTTCTTTCTTACTTCTTTCTTACTTCTTTCTTACTTCTTTCTTACTTCTTTCTTACTTCTTTCTTACTTTCTTCTTACTTCTTTCTTACTTCTTTCTTACTTCTTTCTTACTTCTTTCTAACTTCTTTTTTCTTCTTTCTTACTTCTTTCTTACTTCTTTCTTACTTCTTTCTTACTTCTTTTTACTTCTTTCTTACTTCTTTCTTACTTCTTTCTTACTTCTTTCTAACTTCTTACTTCTTTCTTATTTCCTTCTAACTTCTTTCTAACTTCTGTCTTACTTCTTTCTTACTTCTTTCTTCTTTCTTTCTTTCTTCTTTCTTACTTCTTTCTTTCTTCTTTCTTACTTCTTTCTTACTTCTTTCTTCTTTCTTTCTTTCTTCTTTCTTACTTCTTTCTTACTTTTCTTTCTTACTTATTAATTCTTTCTTACTTCTTTCTAACATCTTTTTTCTTTTTTCTTTCTTCTTTCTTTCTTACTTCTTTCTTACTTCTTTCTAACTACTTTCTTACTTCTTTTTAATTCTTTCTTACTTTCTTCTTACTTCTTTCTTACTTCTTTCTTACTTCTTTCTTACTTCTTTCTTAATTCTTTCTTTCTTCTTTCTTACTTCTTTCTTTCTTCTTTCTTACTTCTTTCTTACTTCTTTCTTACTTCTTTCTAACTTCTTTTTTCTTCTTTCTTACTTCTTTCTTACTTCTTTCTTACTTCTTTCTTACTTCTTTTTACTTCTTTCTTACTTCTTTCTTACTTCTTTCTTACTTCTTTCTTACTTTCTTCTTACTTCTTTCTTACTTCTTTCTTACTTCTTTCTTACTTCTTTCTTAATTCTTTCTTCTTTCTTTCTTTCTTCTTTCTTACTTCTTTCTTTCTTCTTTCTTACTTCTTTCTTACTTCTTTCTAACTTCTTTTTTCTTCTTTCTTACTTCTTTCTTACTTCTTTCTTACTTCTTTCTTACTTCTTTTTACTTCTTTCTTACTTCTTTCTTACTTCTTTCTTACTTCTTTCTAACTTCTTACTTCTTTCTTATTTCCTTCTAACTTCTTTCTTTCTTCTTTCTTACTT
The DNA here is from genome assembly GCF_036013475.1 of Columba livia. NCBI lineage: Eukaryota > Metazoa > Chordata > Aves > Columbiformes > Columbidae > Columba > Columba livia. The sequence continues at coordinate 66,119 of NW_027043304.1, forward strand.
CTTTCTTCTTTCTTTCTTACTTCTTTCTTACTTCTTTCTTACTTCTTTCTTACTTCTTTCTTACTTCTTTCTTATGCTTTCTTACTTCTTTCCAACTTCTTTCTTTCTTCTTTCTTTCTTCTTTCTTACTTCTTTCTTACTTCTTTCTTACTTCTTTCTTCTTTCTTTCTTACTTCTTTCTTACTTCTTTCTTACTTCTTTCTTACTTCTTCTTTCTTTCTTACTTCTTTCTTTCTTCTTTCTTAATTCTTTCTAACTTCTTTCTTACTTCTTCCTTACTTCTTTCTAACTTCTTTCTTTCTATTTCTTTCTTCTTTCTTTCTTCTTTCTTTCTTACTTCTTTCTTACTTCTTTCTTACTTCTTTCTTACTTCTTTCTTTCTTACTTCTTTCATAATTCTTTCTTACTTCTTTCTTACTTCTTTCTTACTTCTTTCTTCTTTCTTTCTTACTTCTTTCTTTCTTCTTTCTTACTTCTTTCTTACTTCTTTCTTACTTCTTTCTTACTTCTTTCTTACTTCTTTCTTACTTCTTTCTTAATTCTTTCTTCTTTCTTTCTTACTTCTTTCTTACTTCTTTCTTACTTCTTTCTTACTTCTTTCTTTCTTACTTCTTTCATAATTCTTTCTTACTTCTTTCTTACTTCTTTCTTACTTCTTTCTTCTTTCTTTCTTTCTTCTTTCTTACTTCTTTCTTTCTTCTTTCTTACTTCTTTCTTACTTCTTTCTTCTTTCTTTCTTTCTTCTTTCTTACTTCTTTCTTACTTTTCTTTCTTACTTATTAATTCTTTCTTACTTCTTTCTAACATCTTTTTTCTTTTTTCTTTCTTCTTTCTTTCTTACTTCTTTCTTACTTCTTTCTTACTTCTTTCTTACTTCTTTCTTACTTCTTTCTTACTTCTTTCTTAATTCTTTCTTCTTTCTTTCTTTCTTCTTTCTTACTTCTTTCTTTCTTCTTTCTTACTTCTTTCTTACTTCTTTCTTACTTCTTTCTAACTTCTTTTTTCTTCTTTCTTACTTCTTTCTTACTTCTTTCTTACTTCTTTCTTACTTCTTTTTACTTCTTTCTTACTTCTTTCTTACTTCTTTCTTACTTCTTTCTTACTTTCTTCTTACTTCTTTCTTACTTCTTTCTTACTTCTTTCTTACTTCTTTCTTAATTCTTTCTTCTTTCTTTCTTTCTTCTTTCTTACTTCTTTCTTTCTTCTTTCTTACTTCTTTCTTACTTCTTTCTAACTTCTTTTTTCTTCTTTCTTACTTCTTTCTTACTTCTTTCTTACTTCTTTCTTACTTCTTTTTACTTCTTTCTTACTTCTTTCTTACTTCTTTCTTACTTCTTTCTAACTTCTTACTTCTTTCTTATTTCCTTCTAACTTCTTTCTTTCTTCTTTCTTACTTCTTTCTTCTTTCTTTCTTACTTCTTTCTTACTTCTTTCTTACTTCTTTCTTACTTCTTTCTTATGCTTTCTTACTTCTTTCCAACTTCTTTCTTTCTTCTTTCTTTCTTCTTTCTAACTTCTTTCTTTCTATTTCTTTCTTCTTTCTTTCTTCTTTCTTTCTTACTTCTTTCTTACTTCTTTCTTACTTCTTTCTTACTTCTTTCTTTCTTACTTCTTTCTTACTTCTTTCTTAATTCTTTCTTACTTCTTTCTTACTTCTTTCTTCTTTCTTTCTTACTTCTTTCTTTCTTCTTTCTTACTTCTTTCTAACTTCATTCTTACTTCTTTCTTACTTCTTTCTAACTTCTTTCTTTCTATTTCTTTCTTCTTTCTTTCTTCTTTCTTTCTTACTTCTTTCTTACTTCTTTCTTACTTCTTTCTTACTTCTTTCTTTCTTACTTCTTTCATAATTCTTTCTTACTTCTTTCTTACTTCTTTCTTACTTCTTTCTTCTTTCTTTCTTACTTCTTTCTTTCTTCTTTCTTACTTCTTTCTTTCTTCTTTCTTACTTCTTTCTTACTTCTTTCTTACTTCTTTCTTACTTCTTTCTTACTTCTTTCTTTCTTACTTCTTTCTTAATTCTTTCTTACTTCTTTCTTACTTCTTTCTTACTTATTTCTTCTTTCTTTCTTACTTCTTTCTTTCTTCTCTCTTTCTTCTTTCTTTCTTCTTTCTTTCTTCTTTCTTTCTTACTTCTTTCATACTTCCTTATTACTTCTTTCTAACTTCTTTCTTCTTTCTTTCTTACTTCTTTCTTAATTCTTTCTTCTTTCTTTCTTTCTTCTTTCTTACTTCTTTCTTACTTCTTTCTTACTTCTTTCTTACTTCTTTCTTACTTCTTTCTTCTTTCTTTCTTTCTTCTTTCTTACTTCTTTCTTACTTCTTTCTTACTTCTTTCTTACTTCTTTCTTTCTTCTTTCTTTCTTTCTTCTCTCTTTCTTCTTTCTTTCTTCTTTCTTTCTTCTTTCTTTCTTACTTCTTTCTTACTTCTTTCTAACTACTTTCTTACTTCTTTCTTAATACTTTCTTACTTCCTTCTTACTTCTTTCTTATTTCTTTCTAACTTCTTTCTTTCTTCTTTCATCTTTCTTTCTTACTTCTTTCTAACTTCTTTCTTACTTCTTTCTTACTTCTTTCTTACTTCTTTCTAACTTCTTTCTTTCTTCTTTCTTTCTTCTTTCTTTCTTCTTTCTTTCTTACTTCTTTCTTACTTCTTTCTTACTTCTTTATTACTTCTTTCTTTCTTACTTATTACTTAGTTCTTTCTTACTTCTTTCTTACTTCTTTCTTTTTTCTTTCTTACTTCTTTCTTACTTCTTTCTTACTTCTTTCTTACTTCTTTCTTACTTCTTTCTTACTTCTTTCTTACTTCTTTCTTCATTCCTTCTTACTTCGTTCTTACTTCTTTCTTACTTCTTTCTTACTTCTTTCTTACTTCTTCTTTCTTTCTTACTTCTTTCTTTCTTCTTTCTTACTTCTTTCTAACTTCTTTCTTACTTCTTCCTTACTTCTTTCTAACTTCTTTCTTTCTATTTCTTTCTTCTTTCTTTCTTCTTTCTTTCTTACTTCTTTCTTACTTCTTTCTTACTTCTTTCTTCTTTCTTTCTTACTTATTTCTTTCTTCTTTCTTACTTCTTTCTAACTTCTTTCTTACTTCTTTCTTACTTCTTTCTAACTTCTTTCTTTCTATTTCTTTCTTCTTTCTTTCTTCTTTCTTTCTTACTTCTTTCTTACTTCTTTCTTACTTCTTTCTTACTTCTTTCTTTCTTACTTCTTTCATAATTCTTTCTTACTTCTTTCTTACTTCTTTCTTACTTCTTTCTTCTTTCTTTTTTACTTCTTTCTTTCTTCTTTCTTACTTCTTTCTTTCTTCTTTCTTACTTCTTTCTTACTTCTTTCTTACTTCTTTCTTACTTCTTTCTTACTTCTTTCTTTCTTACTTCTTTCTTAATTCTTTCTTACTTCTTTCTTACTTCTTTCTTACTTATTTCTTCTTTCTTTCTTACTTCTTTCTTTCTTCTCTCTTTCTTCTTTCTTTCTTCTTTCTTTCTTCTTTCTTTCTTACTTCTTTCATACTTCCTTCTTACTTCTTTCTAACTTCTTTCTTCTTTCTTTCTTACTTCTTTCTTAATTCTTTCTTCTTTCTTTCTTTCTTCTTTCTTACTTCTTTCTTACTTCTTTCTTACTTCTTTCTTACTTCTTTCTTCTTTCTTTCTTTCTTCTTTCTTACTTCTTTGTTACTTCTTTCTTACTTCTTTCTTACTTCTTTCTTTCTTCTTTCTTTCTTTCTTCTCTCTTTCTTCTTTCTTTCTTCTTTCTTTCTTCTTTCTTTCTTACTTCTTTCTTACTTCTTTCTAACTACTTTCTTACTTCTTTCTTAATACTTTCTTACTTCCTTCTTACTTCTTTCTTACTTCTTTCTAACTTCTTTCTTTCTTCTTTCATCTTTCTTTCTTACTTCTTTCTAACTTCTTTCTTACTTCTTTCTTACTTCTTTCTTACTTCTTTCTAACTTCTTTCTTTCTTCTTTCTTTGTTCTTTCTTTCTTCTTTCTTTCTTACTTCTTTCTTACTTCCTTCTTACTTCTTTCTTACTTCTTTCTTTCTTACTTATTACTTAGTTCTTTCTTACTTCTTTCTTACTTCTTTCTTACTTCTTTCTTCTTTCTTTCTTACTTCTTTCTTTCTTTCTTCATTCTTACTTCTTTCTTACTACTTTCTTACTTCTTTCTGACTTCTTTCTTACTTCTTTCTTACTTCTTTCTTACTTCTTTCTTCATTCCTTCTTACTTCGTTCTTACTTCTTTCTTACTTCTTTCTTACTTCTTTCTTACTTCTTTCTTACTTCTTTCTTTCTTCTTTCTTCTCTCTTTCTTCTTTCTTTCTTCTTTCTTTCTTCTTTCTTTCTTACTTCTTTCTTACTTCTTTCTTACTTCTTTCTTACTTCTTTCTTTCTTTCTTCTTTCTTACTTCTTTCTTACTTCTTTCTTACTTCTTTCTTAATTCTTTCTTCTTTCTTTCTTTCTTCTTTCTTACTTCTTTCTTTCTTCTTTCTTACATCTTTCTTACTTCTTTCTTCATTCCTTCTTACTTCTTTCTTGCTTCTTTGTTACTTCTTTCTTACTTCTTTCTTACTTCTTTCTTTCTTCTTTCATTCTTATCTCTTTCTTCTTTCTTTCTTCTTTCTTTCTTCTTCCTTTCTTACTTCTATCTTACTTCTTTCTTACTTCTTTCTTACTTCTTTCTTCTTTCTTTCTTTCTTCTTTCTTACTTCTTTCTTTCTTCTTTCTTACTTCTTTCTTACTTATTTCTTACTTCTTTCTTACTTCTTTCTAACTTCTTTTTTCTTCTTTCTTTCTTCTTTATTTCTTCTTTCTTTCTTACTTCTTTCTTACTTCTTTCTTACTTTTGTTCTTACTTCTTTCTTACTTCTTTCTTACTTCTTTTTTACTTCTTTCTTAATTCTTTCTTCTTTCTTTCTTTCTTCTTTCTTACTTCTTTCTTTCTTCTTTCTTGCTTCTTTCTTACTTCTTTCTAACTTCTTTTTTCTTCTTTCTTACTTCTTTCTTACTTCTTTCTTACTTCTTTCTTAATTCTTTTTTCTTCTTTCTTACTTCTTTCTTACTTCTTTCTTACTTCTCTTTACTTCTTTCTTACTTCTTTCTAACTTCTTACATCTTTCTTATTTCCTTCTCACTTCTTTCTTTCTTCTTTCTTTCTTCTTTCTTACTTCTTTCTTACTTCTTTCTTCTTTCTTTCTTACTTCTTTCTTACTTCTTTCTTACTTTTTTCTTACATCTTTCTTACTTCTTTCTTACTTCTTTCTTACTTCTTTCTAACTTCTTTCTTTCTTCTTTCTTTCTTCTTTCTTTCTTCTTTCTTTCTTCTTTCTTTCTTACTTCTTTCTTTCTTCTTTCTTACTTCTTTCTTACTTCTTTCTTACTTATTTCTTACTTCTTTCTTCTTTCTTTCTTACTTCTTTCTTCATTCCTTCTTACTTCTTTCTCACTTCTTTCTTACTTCTTTCTTACTTCTTTCTTACTTCTTTCTTACTTCTTTCTTTCTTACTTCTTTCATACTTCTTTTTTACTTCTTTCTAACTTCTTTCTTACTTCTTTCTTACTTCTTTCTTACTTCTTTCTTCTTTCTTTCTTTCTTCTTTCTTACTTCTTTCTTTCTTCTTTCTTACTTCTTTCTTACTTCTTTCTTACTTCTTTCTAACTTCTTTTTTCTTCTTTCTTACTTCTTTCTTACTTCTTTCTTTTTTCTTTCTAACTTCTTTCTTCTTTCTTTCTTCTTTCTTACTTCTTTCTTACTTCTTTCTTCTTTCTTTCTTACTTCTTTCTTACTTCTTTCTTACTTTTTTCTTACTTCTTTCTTACTTCTTTCTTACTTCTTTCTAACTTCTTTCTTACTTCTTTCTTACTTCTTTCTAACTTCTAACTTCTTACTTCTTTCTTATTTCTTTGTAACTTCTTTCTTTCTTCTTTCTTTCTTCTTTCTTACTTCTTTCTTACTTCTTTCTTCTTTCTTTCTTACTTCTTTCTTACTTCTTTCTTACTTTTTTCTTACTTCTTTCTTACTTCTTTCTTACTTCTTTCATCTTTCTTTCTTACTTCTTTCTTACTTCTTTCTTACTTCTTTCTTACTTCTTTCTAACTTCTTTCTTACTTCTTTCTTACTTCTTTCTTACTTCTTTGTAACTTCTTTATTTCTTCTTTCTTTCTTCTTTCTTTCTTCTTTCTTTCTTACTTCTTTCTTACTTCTTTCTTTCTTACTTATTACTTAATTCTTTCTTAATTCTTTCTTACTTCTTTCTTACTTCTTTCTTCTTTCTTTCTTACTTCTTTCTTTCTTCTTTCTTACTTCTTTCTTACTTCTTTCTTCTTTCTTTCTTACTTCTTTCTTACTTCTTTCTTACTTTTTTCTTACATCTTTCTTACTTCTTTCTTACTTCTTTCTAACTTCTTTCTTTCTTCTTTCTTTCTTCTTTCTTTCTTCTTTCTTTCTTACTTCTTTCTTTCTTCTTTCTTACTTCTTTCTTACTTCTTTCTTACTTATTTCTTACTTCTTTCTTCTTTCTTTCTTACTTCTTTCTTCATTCCTTCTTACTTCTTTCTCACTTCTTTCTTACTTCTTTCTTACTTCTTTCTTACTTCTTTCTTACTTCTTTCTTTCTTACTTCTTTCATACTTCTTTTTTACTTCTTTCTAACTTCTTTCTTACTTCTTTCTTACTTCTTTCTTACTTCTTTCTTCTTTCTTTCTTTCTTCTTTCTTACTTCTTTCTTTCTTCTTTCTTACTTCTTTCTTACTTCTTTCTTACATCTTTCTAACTTCTTTTTTCTTCTTTCTTTCTTCTTTCTTTCTTCTTTCTTTCTTACTTCTTTCTTACTTCTTTCTAACTACTTTCTTACTTCTTTCTTAATTCTTTCTTCTTTCTTTCTTTCTTCTTTCTTACTTCTTTCTTTCTTCTTTCTTACTTCTTTCTTACTTCTTTCTTACTTCTTTCTAACTTATTTCTTTCTTCTTTCTTTCTTCTTTCTTTCTTCTTTCTTTCTTACTTCTTTCATACTTCCTTCTTACTTCTTTCTAACTTCTTTCTTCTTTCTTTCTTCTTTCTTTCTTAATTCTTTCTTCTTTCTTTCTTTCTTCTTTCTTACTTCTTTCTTACTTCTTTCTTACTTCTTTCTTACTTCTTTCTTCTTTCTTTCTTTCTTCTTTCTTACTTCTTTGTTACTTCTTTCTTACTTCTTTCTTACTTCTTTCTTTCTTCTTTCTTTCTTTCTTCTCTCTTTCTTCTTTCTTTCTTCTTTCTTTCTTCTTTCTTTCTTACTTCTTTCTTACTTCTTTCTAACTACTTTCTTACTTCTTTCTTAATACTTTCTTACTTCCTTCTTACTTCTTTCTTACTTCTTTCTAACTTCTTTCTTTTTTCTTTCTTACTTCTTTCTTACTTCTTTCTAACTTCTTTCTTTCTTCTTTCTTTGTTCTTTCTTTCTTCTTTCTTTCTTACTTCTTTCTTACTTCTTTCTTACTTCTTTCTTACTTCTTTCTTTCTTACTTATTACTTAGTTCTTTCTTACTTCTTTCTTACTTCTTTCTTACTTCTTTCTTCTTTCTTTCTTACTTCTTTCTTTCTTTCTTCTTTCTTACTTCTTTCTTACTTCTTTCTTACTTCTTTCTTACTTCTTTCTTACTTCTTTCTTACTTCTTTCTTACTTCTTTCTTACTTCTTTCTTCATTCCTTCTTACTTCGTTCTTACTTCTTTCTTACTTCTTTCTTACTTCTTTCTTACTTCTTTCTTACTTCTTTCTTTCTTCTTTCTTCTCTCTTTCTTCTTTCTTTCTTCTTTCTTTCTTCTTTCTTTCTTACTTCTTTCTTACTTCTTTCTTACTTCTTTCTTACTTCTTTCTTTCTTTCTTCTTTCTTACTTCTTTCTTACTTCTTTCTTACTTCTTTCTTAATTCTTTCTTCTTTCTTTCTTTCTTCTTTCTTACTTCTTTCTTTCTTCTTTCTTACATCTTTCTTACTTCTTTCTTCATTCCTTCTTACTTCTTTCTTGCTTCTTTGTTACTTCTTTCTTACTTCTTTCTTACTTCTTTCTTTCTTCTTTCATTCTTCTCTCTTTCTTCTTTCTTTCTTCTTTCTTTCTTCTTCCTTTCTTACTTCTATCTTACTTCTTTCTTACTTCTTTCTTACTTCTTTCTTCTTTCTTTCTTTCTTCTTTCTTACTTCTTTCTTTCTTCTTTCTTACTTCTTTCTTACTTATTTCTTACTTCTTTCTTACTTCTTTCTAACTTCTTTTTTCTTCTTTCTTTCTTCTTTATTTCTTCTTTCTTTCTTACTTCTTTCTTACTTCTTTCTTACTTTTGTTCTTACTTCTTTCTTACTTCTTTCTTACTTCTTTCTTACTTCTTTCTTAATTCTTTCTTCTTTCTTTCTTTCTTCTTTCTTACTTCTTTCTTTCTTCTTTCTTGCTTCTTTCTTACTTCTTTCTAACTTCTTTTTTCTTCTTTCTTACTTCTTTCTTACTTCTTTCTTACTTCTTTCTTAATTCTTTTTTCTTCTTTCTTACTTCTTTCTTACTTCTTTCTTACTTCTTTTTACTTCTTTCTTACTTCTTTCTAACTTCTTACTTCTTTCTTATTTCCTTCTCACTTCTTTCTTTCTTCTTTCTTTCTTCTTTCTTACTTCTTTCTTACTTCTTTCTTCTTTCTTTCTTACTTCTTTCTTACTTCTTTCTTACTTTTTTCTTACATCTTTCTTACTTCTTTCTTACTTCTTTCTTACTTCTTTCTAACTTCTTTCTTTCTTCTTTCTTTCTTCTTTCTTTCTTCTTTCTTTCTTACTTCTTTCTTTCTTCTTTCTTACTTCTTTCTTTCTTCTTTCTTACTTATTTCTTACTTCTTTCTTCTTTCTTTCTTACTTCTTTCTTCATTCCTTCTTACTTCTTTCTCACTTCTTTCTTACTTCTTTCTTACTTCTTTCTTACTTCTTTCTTACTTCTTTCTTTCTTACTTCTTTCATACTTATTTTTTACTTCTTTCTAACTTCTTTCTTACTTCTTTCTTACTTCTTTCTTACTTCTTTCTTCTTTATTTCTTTCTTCTTTCTTACTTCTTTCTTTCTTCTTTCTTACTTCTTTCTTACTTCTTTCTTACATCTTTCTAACTTCTTTTTTCTTCTTTCTTTCTTCTTTCTTTCTTCTTTCTTTCTTACTTCTTTCTTACTTCTTTGTAACTACTTTCTTACTTCTTTCTTAATTCTTTCTTCTTTCTTTCTTTCTTCTTTCTTACTTCTTTCTTTCTTCTTTCTTACTTCTTTCTTACTTCTTTCTTACTTCTTTCTAACTTCTTTTTTCTTCTTTCTTACTTCTTTCTTACTTCTTTCTTTTTTCTTTCTAACTTCTTTCTTCTTTCTTTCTTCTTTCTTACTACTTTCTTACTTCCTTCTTCTTTCTTTCTTACTTCTTTCTTACTTCTTTCTTACTTTTTTCTTACTTCTTTCTTACTTCTTTCTTACTTCTTTCTAACTTCTTTCTTACTTCTTTCTTACTTCTTTCTAACTTCTAACTTCTTACTTCTTTCTTATTTCTTTGTAACTTCTTTCTTTCTTCTTTCTTTCTTTTTTCTTACTTCTTTCTTACTTCTTTCTTCTTTCTTTCTTACTTCTTTCTTACTTCTTTCTTACTTTTTTCTTACTTCTTTCTTACTTCTTTCTTACTTCTTTCATCTTTCTTTCTTACTTCTTTCTTACTTCTTTCTTACTTCTTTCTTACTTCTTTCTAACTTCTTTCTTACTTCTTTCTTAATTCTTTCTTACTTCTTTGTAACTTCTTTATTTCCTCTTTCTTTCTTCTTTCTTTCTTCTTTCTTTCTTACTTCTTTCTTACTTCTTTCTTTCTTACTTATTACTTAATTCTTTCTTAATTCTTTCTTACTTCTTTCTTACTTCTTTCTTCTTTCTTTCTTACTTCTTTCTTTCTTCTTTCTTACTTCTTTCTTACTTCTTTCTTCTTTCTTTCTTACTTCTTTCTTACTTCTTTCTTACTTTTTTCTTACATCTTTCTTACTTCTTTCTTACTTCTTTCTTACTTCTTTCTAACTTCTTTCTTTCTTCTTTCTTTCTTCTTTCTTTCTTCTTTCTTTCTTACTTCTTTCTTTCTTCTTTCTTACTTCTTTCTTACTTCTTTCTTACTTATTTCTTACTTCTTTCTTCTTTCTTTCTTACTTCTTTCTTCATTCCTTCTTACTTCTTTCTCACTTCTTTCTTACTTCTTTCTTACTTCTTTCTTACTTCTTTCTTACTTCTTTCTTTCTTACTTCTTTCATACTTCTTTTTTACTTCTTTCTAACTTCTTTCTTACTTCTTTCTTACTTCTTTCTTACTTCTTTCTTCTTTCTTTCTTTCTTCTTTCTTACTTCTTTCTTTCTTCTTTCTTACTTCTTTCTTACTTCTTTCTTACATCTTTCTAACTTCTTTTTTCTTCTTTCTTTCTTCTTTCTTTCTTCTTTCTTTCTTACTTCTTTCTTACTTCTTTCTAACTACTTTCTTACTTCTTTCTTAATTCTTTCTTCTTTCTTTCTTTCTTCTTTCTTACTTCTTTCTTTCTTCTTTCTTACTTCTTTCTTACTTCTTTCTTACTTCTTTCTAACTTCTTTTTTCTTCTTTCTTACTTCTTTCTTACTTCTTTCTTTTTTATTTCTAACTACTTTCTTCTTTCTTTCTTCTTTCTTACTTCTTTCTTACTTCTTTCTTCTTTCTTTCTTACTTCTTTCTTACTTCTTTCTTACTTTTTTCTTACTTCTTTCTTACTTCTTTCTTACTTCTTTCTAACTTCTTTCTTACTTCTTTCTTACTTCTTTCTAACTTCTAACTTCTTACTTCTTTCTTATTTCTTTGTAACTTCTTTCTTTCTTCTTTCTTTCTTCTTTCTTACTTCTTTCTTACTTCTTTCTTCTTTCTTTCTTACTTCTTTCTTACTTCTTTCTTACTTTTTTCTTACTTCTTTCTTACTTCTTTCTTACTTCTTTCATCTTTCTTTCTTACTTCTTTCTTACTTCTTTCTTACTTCTTTCTTACTTCTTTCTTACTTCTTTCTTTCTTCTTTCTTTCTTTCTTCTCTCTTTCTTCTTTCTTTCTTCTTTCTTTCTTCTTTCTTTCTTACTTCTTTCTTACTTCTTTCTAACTACTTTCTTACTTCTTTCTTAATACTTTCTTACTTCCTTCTTACTTCTTTCTTACTTCTTTCTAACTTCTTTCTTTCTTCTTTCATCTTTCTTTCTTACTTCTTTCTAACTTCTTTCTTACTTCTTTCTTACTTCTTTCTTACTTCTTTCTAACTTCTTTCTTTCTTCTTTCTTTGTTCTTTCTTTCTTCTTTCTTTCTTACTTCTTTCTTACTTCCTTCTTACTTCTTTCTTACTTCTTTCTTTCTTACTTATTACTTAGTTCTTTCTTACTTCTTTCTTACTTCTTTCTTACTTCTTTCTTCTTTCTTTCTTACTTCTTTCTTTCTTTCTTCTTTCTTACTTCTTTCTTACTACTTTCTTACTTCTTTCTGACTTCTTTCTTACTTCTTTCTTACTTCTTTCTTACTTCTTTCTTCATTCCTTCTTACTTCGTTCTTACTTCTTTCTTACTTCTTTCTTACTTCTTTCTTACTTCTTTCTTACTTCTTTCTTTCTTCTTTCTTCTCTCTTTCTTCTTTCTTTCTTCTTTCTTTCTTCTTTCTTTCTTACTTCTTTCTTACTTCTTTCTTACTTCTTTCTTACTTCTTTCTTTCTTTCTTCTTTCTTACTTCTTTCTTACTTCTTTCTTACTTCTTTCTTAATTCTTTCTTCTTTCTTTCTTTCTTCTTTCTTACTTCTTTCTTTCTTCTTTCTTACATCTTTCTTACTTCTTTCTTCATTCCTTCTTACTTCTTTCTTGCTTCTTTGTTACTTCTTTCTTACTTCTTTCTTACTTCTTTCTTTCTTCTTTCATTCTTATCTCTTTCTTCTTTCTTTCTTCTTTCTTTCTTCTTCCTTTCTTACTTCTATCTTACTTCTTTCTTACTTCTTTCTTACTTCTTTCTTCTTTCTTTCTTTCTTCTTTCTTACTTCTTTCTTTCTTCTTTCTTACTTCTTTCTTACTTATTTCTTACTTCTTTCTTACTTCTTTCTAACTTCTTTTTTCTTCTTTCTTTCTTCTTTATTTCTTCTTTCTTTCTTACTTCTTTCTTACTTCTTTCTTACTTTTGTTCTTACTTCTTTCTTACTTCTTTCTTACTTCTTTTTTACTTCTTTCTTAATTCTTTCTTCTTTCTTTCTTTCTTCTTTCTTACTTCTTTCTTTCTTCTTTCTTGCTTCTTTCTTACTTCTTTCTAACTTCTTTTTTCTTCTTTCTTACTTCTTTCTTACTTCTTTCTTAATTCTTTTTTCTTCTTTCTTACTTCTTTCTTACTTCTTTCTTACTTCTCTTTACTTCTTTCTTACTTCTTTCTAACTTCTTACATCTTTCTTATTTCCTTCTCACTTCTTTCTTTCTTCTTTCTTTCTTCTTTCTTACTTCTTTCTTACTTCTTTCTTCTTTCTTTCTTACTTCTTTCTTACTTCTTTCTTACTTTTTTCTTACATCTTTCTTACTTCTTTCTTACTTCTTTCTTACTTCTTTCTAACTTCTTTCTTTCTTCTTTCTTTCTTCTTTCTTTCTTCTTTCTTTCTTACTTCTTTCTTTCTTCTTTCTTACTTCTTTCTTACTTCTTTCTTACTTATTTCTTACTTCTTTCTTCTTTCTTTCTTACTTCTTTCTTCATTCCTTCTTACTTCTTTCTCACTTCTTTCTTACTTCTTTCTTACTTCTTTCTTACTTCTTTCTTACTTCTTTCTTTCTTACTTCTTTCATACTTCTTTTTTACTTCTTTCTAACTTCTTTCTTACTTCTTTCTTACTTCTTTCTTACTTCTTTCTTCTTTCTTTCTTTCTTCTTTCTTACTTCTTTCTTTCTTCTTTCTTACTTCTTTCTTATTTCTTTCTTACTTCTTTCTAACTTCTTTTTTCTTCTTTCTTACTTCTTTCTTACTTCTTTCTTTTTTCTTTCTAACTTCTTTCTTCTTTCTTTCTTCTTTCTTACTTCTTTCTTACTTCTTTCTTCTTTCTTTCTTACTTCTTTCTTACTTCTTTCTTACTTTTTTCTTACTTCTTTCTTACTTCTTTCTTACTTCTTTCTAACTTCTTTCTTACTTCTTTCTTACTTCTTTCTAACTTCTAACTTCTTACTTCTTTCTTATTTCTTTGTAACTTCTTTCTTTCTTCTTTCTTTCTTCTTTCTTACTTCTTTCTTACTTCTTTCTTCTTTCTTTCTTACTTCTTTCTTACTTCTTTCTTACTTTTTTCTTACTTCTTTCTTACTTCTTTCTTACTTCTTTCATCTTTCTTTCTTACTTCTTTCTTACTTCTTTCTTACTTCTTTCTTACTTCTTTCTAACTTCTTTCTTACTTCTTTCTTACTTCTTTCTTACTTCTTTGTAACTTCTTTATTTCTTCTTTCTTTCTTCTTTCTTTCTTCTTTCTTTCTTACTTCTTTCTTACTTCTTTCTTTCTTACTTATTACTTAATTCTTTCTTAATTCTTTCTTACTTCTTTCTTACTTCTTTCTTCTTTCTTTCTTACTTCTTTCTTTCTTCTTTCTTACTTCTTTCTTACTTCTTTCTTCTTTCTTTCTTACTTCTTTCTTACTTCTTTCTTACTTTTTTCTTACATCTTTCTTACTTCTTTCTTACTTCTTTCTAACTTCTTTCTTTCTTCTTTCTTTCTTCTTTCTTTCTTCTTTCTTTCTTACTTCTTTCTTTCTTCTTTCTTACTTCTTTCTTACTTCTTTCTTACTTATTTCTTACTTCTTTCTTCTTTCTTTCTTACTTCTTTCTTCATTCCTTCTTACTTCTTTCTCACTTCTTTCTTACTTCTTTCTTACTTCTTTCTTACTTCTTTCTTACTTCTTTCTTTCTTACTTCTTTCATACTTCTTTTTTACTTCTTTCTAACTTCTTTCTTACTTCTTTCTTACTTCTTTCTTACTTCTTTCTTCTTTTTTCTTTCTTCTTTCTTACTTCTTTCTTTCTTCTTTCTTACTTCTTTCTTACTTCTTTCTTACATCTTTCTAACTTCTTTTTTCTTCTTTCTTTCTTCTTTCTTTCTTCTTTCTTTCTTACTTCTTTCTTACTTCTTTCTAACTACTTTCTTACTTCTTTCTTAATTCTTTCTTCTTTCTTTCTTTCTTCTTTCTTACTTCTTTCTTTCTTCTTTCTTACTTCTTTCTTACTTCTTTCTTACTTCTTTCTAACTTATTTCTTTCTTCTTTCTTTCTTCTTTCTTTCTTCTTTCTTTCTTACTTCTTTCATACTTCCTTCTTACTTCTTTCTAACTTCTTTCTTCTTTCTTTCTTACTTCTTTCTTAATTCTTTCTTCTTTCTTTCTTTCTTCTTTCTTACTTCTTTCTTACTTCTTTCTTACTTCTTTCTTACTTCTTTCTTCTTTCTTTCTTTCTTCTTTCTTACTTCTTTGTTACTTCTTTCTTACTTCTTTCTTACTTCTTTCTTTCTTCTTTCTTTCTTTCTTCTCTCTTTCTTCTTTCTTTCTTCTTTCTTTCTTCTTTCTTTCTTACTTCTTTCTTACTTCTTTCTAACTACTTTCTTACTTCTTTCTTAATACTTTCTTACTTCCTTCTTACTTCTTTCTTACTTCTTTCTAACTTCTTTCTTTTTTCTTTCTTACTTCTTTCTTACTTCTTTCTAACTTCTTTCTTTCTTCTTTCTTTGTTCTTTCTTTCTTCTTTCTTTCTTACTTCTTTCTTACTTCTTTCTTACTTCTTTCTTACTTCTTTCTTTCTTACTTATTACTTAGTTCTTTCTTACTTCTTTCTTACTTCTTTCTTACTTCTTTCTTCTTTCTTTCTTACTTCTTTCTTTCTTTCTTCTTTCTTACTTCTTTCTTACTTCTTTCTTACTTCTTTCTTACTTCTTTCTTACTTCTTTCTTACTTCTTTCTTACTTCTTTCTTACTTCTTTCTTCATTCCTTCTTACTTCGTTCTTACTTCTTTCTTACTTCTTTCTTACTTCTTTCTTACTTCTTTCTTACTTCTTTCTTTCTTCTTTCTTCTCTCTTTCTTCTTTCTTTCTTCTTTCTTTCTTCTTTCTTTCTTACTTCTTTCTTACTTCTTTCTTACTTCTTTCTTACTTCTTTCTTTCTTTCTTCTTTCTTACTTCTTTCTTACTTCTTTCTTACTTCTTTCTTAATTCTTTCTTCTTTCTTTCTTTCTTCTTTCTTACTTCTTTCTTTCTTCTTTCTTACATCTTTCTTACTTCTTTCTTCATTCCTTCTTACTTCTTTCTTGCTTCTTTGTTACTTCTTTCTTACTTCTTTCTTACTTCTTTCTTTCTTCTTTCATTCTTCTCTCTTTCTTCTTTCTTTCTTCTTTCTTTCTTCTTCCTTTCTTACTTCTATCTTACTTCTTTCTTACTTCTTTCTTACTTCTTTCTTCTTTCTTTCTTTCTTCTTTCTTACTTCTTTCTTTCTTCTTTCTTACTTCTTTCTTACTTATTTCTTACTTCTTTCTTACTTCTTTCTAACTTCTTTTTTCTTCTTTCTTTCTTCTTTATTTCTTCTTTCTTTCTTACTTCTTTCTTACTTCTTTCTTACTTTTGTTCTTACTTCTTTCTTACTTCTTTCTTACTTCTTTCTTACTTCTTTCTTAATTCTTTCTTCTTTCTTTCTTTCTTCTTTCTTACTTCTTTCTTTCTTCTTTCTTGCTTCTTTCTTACTTCTTTCTAACTTCTTTTTTCTTCTTTCTTACTTCTTTCTTACTTCTTTCTTACTTCTTTCTTAATTCTTTTTTCTTCTTTCTTACTTCTTTCTTACTTCTTTCTTACTTCTTTTTACTTCTTTCTTACTTCTTTCTAACTTCTTACTTCTTTCTTATTTCCTTCTCACTTCTTTCTTTCTTCTTTCTTTCTTCTTTCTTACTTCTTTCTTACTTCTTTCTTCTTTCTTTCTTACTTCTTTCTTACTTCTTTCTTACTTTTTTCTTACATCTTTCTTACTTCTTTCTTACTTCTTTCTTACTTCTTTCTAACTTCTTTCTTTCTTCTTTCTTTCTTCTTTCTTTCTTCTTTCTTTCTTACTTCTTTCTTTCTTCTTTCTTACTTCTTTCTTTCTTCTTTCTTACTTATTTCTTACTTCTTTCTTCTTTCTTTCTTACTTCTTTCTTCATTCCTTCTTACTTCTTTCTCACTTCTTTCTTACTTCTTTCTTACTTCTTTCTTACTTCTTTCTTACTTCTTTCTTTCTTACTTCTTTCATACTTATTTTTTACTTCTTTCTAACTTCTTTCTTACTTCTTTCTTACTTCTTTCTTACTTCTTTCTTCTTTCTTTCTTTCTTCTTTCTTACTTCTTTCTTTCTTCTTTCTTACTTCTTTCTTACTTCTTTCTTACATCTTTCTAACTTCTTTTTTCTTCTTTCTTTCTTCTTTCTTTCTTCTTTCTTTCTTACTTCTTTCTTACTTCTTTGTAACTACTTTCTTACTTCTTTCTTAATTCTTTCTTCTTTCTTTCTTTCTTCTTTCTTACTTCTTTCTTTCTTCTTTCTTACTTCTTTCTTACTTCTTTCTTACTTCTTTCTAACTTCTTTTTTCTTCTTTCTTACTTCTTTCTTACTTCTTTCTTTTTTCTTTCTAACTTCTTTCTTCTTTCTTTCTTCTTTCTTACTACTTTCTTACTTCCTTCTTCTTTCTTTCTTACTTCTTTCTTACTTCTTTCTTACTTTTTTCTTACTTCTTTCTTACTTCTTTCTTACTTCTTTCTAACTTCTTTCTTACTTCTTTCTTACTTCTTTCTAACTTCTAACTTCTTACTTCTTTCTTATTTCTTTGTAACTTCTTTCTTTCTTCTTTCTTTCTTTTTTCTTACTTCTTTCTTACTTCTTTCTTCTTTCTTTCTTACTTCTTTCTTACTTCTTTCTTACTTTTTTCTTACTTCTTTCTTACTTCTTTCTTACTTCTTTCATCTTTCTTTCTTACTTCTTTCTTACTTCTTTCTTACTTCTTTCTTACTTCTTTCTAACTTCTTTCTTACTTCTTTCTTACTTCTTTCTTACTTCTTTGTAACTTCTTTATTTCCTCTTTCTTTCTTCTTTATTTCTTCTTTCTTTCTTACTTCTTTCTTACTTCTTTCTTTCTTACTTATTACTTAATTCTTTCTTAATTCTTTCTTACTTCTTTCTTACTTCTTTCTTCTTTCTTTCTTACTTCTTTGTTTCTTCTTTCTTACTTCTTTCTTAATTCTTTCTTCTTTCTTTCTTACTTCTTTCTTACTTCTTTCTTACTTTTTTCTTACATCTTTCTTACTTCTTTCTTACTTCTTTCTTACTTCTTTCTAACTTCTTTCTTTCTTCTTTCTTTCTTCTTTCTTTCTTCTTTCTTTCTTACTTCTTTCTTACTTCTTTCTTACTTCTTTCTTACTTCTTTCTTTCTTTCTTCTTTCTTACTTCTTTCTTACTTCTTTCTTACTTCTTTCTTAATTCTTTCTTCTTTCTTTCTTTCTTCTTTCTTACTTCTTTCTTTCTTCTTTCTTACATCTTTCTTACTTCTTTCTTCATTCCTTCTTACTTCTTTCTTGCTTCTTTGTTACTTCTTTCTTACTTCTTTCTTACTTCTTTCTTTCTTCTTTCATTCTTCTCTCTTTCTTCTTTCTTTCTTCTTTCTTTCTTCTTCCTTTCTTACTTCTATCTTACTTCTTTCTTACTTCTTTCTTACTTCTTTCTTCTTTCTTTCTTTCTTCTTTCTTACTTCTTTCTTTCTTCTTTCTTACTTCTTTCTTACTTATTTCTTACTTCTTTCTTACTTCTTTCTAACTTCTTTTTTCTTCTTTCTTTCTTCTTTATTTCTTCTTTCTTTCTTACTTCTTTCTTACTTCTTTCTTACTTTTGTTCTTACTTCTTTCTTACTTCTTTCTTACTTCTTTCTTACTTCTTTCTTAATTCTTTCTTCTTTCTTTCTTTCTTCTTTCTTACTTCTTTCTTTCTTCTTTCTTGCTTCTTTCTTACTTCTTTCTAACTTCTTTTTTCTTCTTTCTTACTTCTTTCTTACTTCTTTCTTACTTCTTTCTTAATTCTTTTTTCTTCTTTCTTACTTCTTTCTTACTTCTTTCTTACTTCTTTTTACTTCTTTCTTACTTCTTTCTAACTTCTTACTTCTTTCTTATTTCCTTCTCACTTCTTTCTTTCTTCTTTCTTTCTTCTTTCTTACTTCTTTCTTACTTCTTTCTTCTTTCTTTCTTACTTCTTTCTTACTTCTTTCTTACTTTTTTCTTACTTCTCTCTTACTTCTTTCTTACTTCTTTCTTACTTCTTTCTAACTTCTTTCTTTCTTCTTTCTTTCTTCTTTCTTTCTTCTTTCTTCCTTACTTCATTCTTTCTTACTTATTACTTAATTCTTTCTTACTTCTTTCTTACTTCTTTCTTCTTTCTTTCTTACTTCTTTCTTTCTTCTTTCTTCCTTCTTTCTTACTTCTTTCTTCTTTTTTTCTTACTTCTTTCTTCATTCCTTCTTACTTCTTTCTTACTTCTTTCTTACTTCTTTCTTTCTTACTTCTTTCTTAATTCTTTCTTACTTCTTTCTTACTTCTTTCTTCTTTCTTTCTTACTTCTTTCTTTCTTCTTTCTTACTTCTTTCTAACTTCTTTCTTACTTCTTTCTTACTTCTTTCTAACTTCTTTCTTTCTATTTCTTTCTTCTTTCTTTCTTCTTTCTTTCTTACTTCTTTCTTACTTCTTTCTTACTTCTTTCTTACTTCTTTCTTTCTTACTTCTTTCATAATTCTTTCTTACTTCTTTCTTACTTCTTTCTTACTTCTTTCTTCTTTCTTTCTTACTTCTTTCTTTCTTCTTTCTTACTTCTTTCTTTCTTCTTTCTTACTTCTTTCTTACTTCTTTCTTACTTCTTTCTTACTTCTTTCTTTCTTACTTCTTTCTTAATTCTTTCTTACTTCTTTCTTAATTCTTTCTTACTTCTTTCTTCTTTCTTTCTTACTTCTTGCTTTCTTCTCTCTTTCTTCTTTCTTTCATCTTTCTTTCTTCTTTCTTTCTTACTTCTTTCATACTTCCTTCTTACTTCTTTCTAACTTCTTTCTTCTTTCTTTCTTACTTCTTTCTTAATTCTTTCTTCTTTCTTTCTTTCTTCTTTCTTACTTCTTTCTTACTTCTGTCTTACTTCTTTCTTACTTCTTTCTTCTTTCTTTCTTTCTTCTTTCTTACTTCTTTCTTACTTCTTTCTTACTTCTTTCTTACTTCTTTCTTTCTTCTTTCTTTCTTTCTTCTCTCTTTCTTCTTTCTTTCTTCTTTCTTTCTTCTTTCTTTCTTACTTCTTTCTTATTTCTTTCTAACTACTTGCTTACTTCTTTCTTAATACTTTCTTACTTCCTTCTTACTTCTTTCTTATTTCTTTCTAACTTCTTTCTTTCTTCTTTCATCTTTCTTTCTTACTTCTTTCTAACTTCTTTCTTACTTCTCTCTTACTTCTTTCTTACTTCTTTCTAACTTCTTTCTTTCTTCTTTCTTTCTTCTTTCTTTCTTCTTTCTTTCTTACTTCTTTCTTACTTCTTTCTTACTTCTTTCTTACTTCTTTCTTTCTTACTTATTACTTAGTTCTTTCTTACTTCTTTCTTACTTCTTTCTTACTTCTTTCTTCTTTCTTTCTTACCTCTTTCTTTCTTCTTTCTTACTTCTTTCTTACTTCTTTCTTACTTCTTTCTTACTTCTTTCTTACTTCTTTCTTACTTCTTTCTTACTTCTTTCTTACTTCTTTCTTACTTCTTTCTTCATTCCTTCTTACTTCGTTCTTACTTCTTTCTTACTTCTTTCTTACTTCTTTGTTACTTCTTTCTTACTTCTTTCTTTCTTCTTTCTTCTCTCTTTCTTCTTTCTTTCTTCTTTCTTTCTTCTTTCTTTCTTACTTCTTTCTAACTTCTTTCTTACATCTTTCTTACTTCTTTCTTAATTCTTTCTTCTTTCTTTCTTTCTTCTTTCTTACTTCTTTCTTTCTTCTTTCTTACTTCTTTGTTACTTCTTTCTTACTGCTTTCTTACTTCTTTCTTTCTTCTTTCATTCTTCTCTCTTTCTTCTTTCTTTCTTCTTTCTTTCTTCTTCCTTTCTTACTTCTATCTTACTTCTTTCTTACTTCTTTCTTACTTCTTTCTTCTTTCTTTCTTTCTTCTTTCTTACTTCTTTCTTTCTTCTTTCTTACTTCTTTCTTACTTATTTCTTACTTCTTTCTTACTTCTTTCTAACTTCTTTTTTCTTCTTTCTTTCTTTTTTATTTCTTCTTTCTTTCTTACTTCTTTCTTACTTCTTTCTTACTTTCTTCTTACTTCTTTCTTACTTCTTTCTTACTTCTTTCTTACTTCTTTCTTAATTCTTTCTTCTTTCTTTCTTTCTTCTTTCTTACTTCTTTCTTTCTTCTTTCTTACTTCTTTCTTACTTCTTTCTAACTTCTTTTTTCTTCTTTCTTACTTCTTTCTTACTTCTTTCTTACTTCTTTCTTAATTCTTTTTTCTTCTTTCTTACTTCTTTCTTACTTCTTTCTTACTTCTTTTTACTTCTTTCTTACTTCTTTCTAACTTCTTACTTCTTTCTTATTTCCTTCTCACTTCTTTCTTTCTTCTTTCTTTCTTCTTTCTTACTTCTTTCTTACTTCTTTCTTCTTTCTTTCTTACTTCTTTCTTACTTCTTTCTTACTTTTTTCTTACTTCTTTCTTACTTCTTTCTTACTTCTTTCTTACTTCTTTCTAACTTCTTTCTTTCTTCTTTCTTTCTTCTTTCTTTCTTCTTTCTTCCTTACTTCATTCTTTCTTACTTATTACTTAATTCTTTCTTACTTCTTTCTTACTTCTTTCTTCTTTCTTTCTTACTTCTTTCTTTCTTCTTTCTTCCTTCTTTCTTACTTCTTTCTTACTTATTTCTTACTTCTTTCTTCTTTCTTTCTTACTTCTTTCTTCATTCCTTCTTACTTCTTTCTTACTTCTTTCTTACTTCTTTCTTACTTCTTTCTTACTTATTTCTTACTTCTTTCTTCTTTCTTTCTTACTTCTTTCTTCATTCCTTCTTACTTCTTTCTTACTTCTTTCTTACTTCTTTCTAACTTCTTTCTTTCTTCTTTCTTTCTTCTTTCTTTCTTCTTTCTTCCTTACTTCATTCTTTCTTACTTATTACTTAATTCTTTCTTACTTCTTTCTTACTTCTTTCTTCTTTCTTTCTTACTTCTTTCTTTCTTCTTTCTTCCTTCTTTCTTACTTCTTTCTTACTTATTTCTTACTTCTTTCTTCTTTCTTTCTTACTTCTTTCTTCATTCCTTCTTACTTCTTTCTTACTTCTTTCTTACTTCTTTCTTCATTCCTTCTTACTTCTTTCTAACTTCTTTCTTACTTCTTTCTTACTTCTATCTTACTTCTTTCTTACTTCTTTCTTACTTCTTTCTTTCTAACTTCTTTCATACTTCTTTTTTACTTCTTTCTAACTTCTTTCTTACTTCTTTCTTACTTCTTTCTTACTTCTTTCTTCTTTCTTTCTTTCTTCATTCTTACTTCTTTCTTTCTTCTTTCTTACTTCTTTCTTACTTCTTTCTTACTTCTTTCTAACTTCTTTTTTCTTCTTTCTTTCTTCTTTCTTTCTTCTTTCTTTCTTACTTCTTTCTTACTTCTTTCTAACTACTTTCTTACTTCTTTCTTAATTCTTTCTTCTTTCTTTATTTCTTCTTTCTTACTTCTTTCTTTCTTCTTTCTTACTTCTTTCTTACTTCTTTCTTACTTCTTTCTAACTTCTTTTTTCTTCTTTCTTACTTCTTTCTTACTTCTTTCTTATTTCTTTCTAACTTCTTTCTTTCTTCTTTCTTTCTTCTTTCTTACTTCTTTCTTACTTCTTTCTTCTTTCTTTCTTACTTCTTTCTTACTTCTTTCTTACTTTTTTCTTACTTCTTTCTTACTTCTTTCTTACTTCTTTCATCTTTCTTTCTTACTTCTTTCTTACTTCTTTCTTACTTCTTTCTTACTTCTTTCTAACTTCTTTCTTACTTCTTTCTTACTTCTTTCTTACTTCTTTGTAACTTCTTTATTTCTTCTTTCTTTCTTCTTTCTTTCTTCTTTCTTTCTTACTTCTTTCTTACTTCTTTCTTTCTTACTTATTACTTAATTCTTTCTTAATTCTTTCTTACTTCTTTCTTACTTCTTTCTTCTTTCTTTCTTACTTCTTTCTTTCTTGTTTCTTACTTCTTTCTTACTTCTTTCTTACTTCTTTCTTACTTCTTTCTTCTTTCTTTCTTACTTCTTTCTTACTTCTTTCTTACTTCTTTCTAACTTCTTTCTATTTCTTTCTTTCTTTCTTCTTTCTAACTTCTTTCTATTTCTTTCTTTCTTTCTTCTTTCTTTCTTACTTTTTCTTTCTTCTTTCTTACTTCTTTACTTCTTTCTTACTTCTTTCTTACTACTTTCTTACTTCTTTCTTCATTCCTTCTTACTTCTTTCTTACTTCTTTGTTACTTCTTTCTTACCTCTTTCTTACTTCTTTCTTTCTTCTTTCTTACTTCTTTCTAACTTCTTTCTTACTTCTTTCTTACTTCTTTCTAACTTCTTTCTTTCTATTTCTTTCTTCTTTCTTTCTTCTTTCTTTCTTACTTATTTCTTACTTCTTTCTTACTTCTTTCTTACTTCTTTCTTTCTTACTTCTTTCTTAATTCTTTCTTACTTCTTTCTTACTTCTTTCTTACTTCTTTCTTCTTTCTTTCTTACTTCTTTCTTTCTTCTTTCTTACTTTTTCTAACTTCTTTCTTACTTCTTTCTTACTTCTTTCTAACTTCTTTCTTTCTATTTCTTTCTTCTTTCTTTCTTCTTTCTTTCTTACTTCTTTCTTACTTCTTTCTTACTTCTTTCTTACTTCTTTCTTTCTTACTTCTTTCTTAATACTTTCTTACTTCTTTCTTACTTCTTTCTTACTTCTTTCTTCTTTCTTTCTTACTTCTTTCTTACTTCTTTCTTACTTTTTTCTTACTTCTTTCTTACTTCTTTCTTACTTCTTTCTTACTTCTTTCTTACTTCTTTCTTTCTTAATTCTTTCTTACTTCTTTCTTACTTCTTTCTTACTTCTTTCTTACTTCTTTCGTTCTTACTTCTTTCTTAATTCTTTCTTACTTCCTTCTTACTTCTTTCTTACTTCTTTCTTACTTCTTTCTTACTTCTTTCTTAATTCTTTCTTCTTTCTTTCTTTCTTCTTTCTTACTTCTTTCTTTCTTCTTTCTTACTTCTTTCTTACTTCTTTCTTACTTCTTTCTAACTTCTTTTTCCTTCTTTCTTACTTCTTTCTTACTTCTTTCTTATTTCTTTCTAACTTCTTTCTTTCTTCTTTCTTTCTTCTTTCTTACTTCTTTCTTACTTCTTTCTTCTTTCTTTCTTACTTCTTTCTTACTTCTTTCTTACTTTTTTCTTACTTCTTTCTTACTTCTTTCTTACTTCTTTCTAACTTCTTTCTTACTTCTTTCTTACTTCTTTCTTACTTCTTTCTAACTTCTAACTTCTTACTTCTTTCTTATTTCTTTGTAACATCTTTCTTTCTTCTTTCTTTCTTCTTTCTTACTTCTTTCTTACTTCTTTCTTCTTTCTTTCTTACTTCTTTCTTACTTCTTTCTTACTTTTTTCTTACTTATTTCTTACTTCTTTCTTACTTCTTTCTTACTTCTTTCATCTTTCTTTCTTACTTCTTTCTTACTTCTTTCTTACTTCTTTCTTACTTCTTTCTAACTTCTTTCTTACTTCTTTCTTACTTCTTTCTTACTTCTTTCTAACTTCTTTATTTCTTCTTTCTTTCTTCTTTCTTTCTTCTTTCTTTCTTACTTCTTTCTTACTTCTTTCTTTCTTACTTATTACTTAATTCTTTCTTAATTCTTTCTTACTTCTTTCTTACTTCTTTCTTCTTTCTTTCTTACATCTTTCTTTCTTGTTTCTTACTTCTTTCTTACTTCTTTCTTACTTCTTTCTTACTTCTTTATTACTTCTTTATTACTTCTTTCTTACTTCTTTCTTACTTCTTTCTTACTTCTTTCCAACTTCTTTCTTTCTTCTTTCTTTCTTCCTTCTTACTTCTTTCTTACTTCTTTCTTACTTCTTTCTTCTTTCTTTCTTACTTTTTCTTTCTTCTTTCTTACTTCTTTACTTCTTTCTTACTTCTTTCTTACTACTTTCATACTTCTTTCTTCATTCCTTCTTACTTCTTTCTTACTTCTTTGTTACTTCTTTCTTACCTCTTTCTTACTTCTTTCTTTCTTCTTTCTTACTTCTTTCTAACTTCTTTCTTTCTATTTCTTTCTTCTTTCTTTCTTCTTTCTTTCTTACTTCTTTCTTACTTCTTTCTTACTTCTTTCTTACTTCTTTCTTTCTTACTTCTTTCTTAATACTTTCTTACTTCTTTCTTACTTATTTCTTACTTCTTTCTTCTTTCTTTCTTACTTCTTTCTTTCTTCTTTCTTACTTCTTTCTTACTTCTTTCTTACTTCTTTCTTACTTTTTTCTTACTTCTTTCTTACTTCTTTCTTACTTCTTTCTTACTTCTTTCTTTCTTACTTCTTTCTTAATTCTTTCTTACTTCTTTCTTACTTCTTTCTTACTTCTTTCTTCTTTCTTTCTTCTTTCTTTCTTACTTCTTTCTTACTTCTTTCTAACTACTTTCTTACTCCTTTCTTAATTCTTTCTTACTTCCTTCTTACTTCTTTCTTACTTCTTTCTTACTTCTTTCTAACTTCTTTCTTAATTCTTTCTTCTTTCTTTCTTTCTTCTTTCTTACTTCTTTCTTTCTTCTTTCTTACTTCTTACTTACTTCTTTCTAACTTCTTTTTTCTTCTTTCTTACTTCTTTCTTACTTCTTTCTTACTTCTTTCTTACTTCTTTTTACATCTCTCTTACTTCTTTCTTACTTCTTTCTTACTTCTTTCTAACTTCATACTTCTTTCTTATTTCTTTCTAACTTCTTTCTTTCTTCTTTCTTTCTTCTTTCTTACTTCTTTCTAACTTCTTACTTCTTTCTTATTTCTTTCTAACTTCTTTCTTTCTTCTTTCTTCTTTCTTTCTTACTTCTTTCTTACTTCTTTCTTACTTCTTTCTTACTTCTTTCTTACTTCTTTCTAACTCCTTTCTTACTTCTTTCTTACTTCTTTCTTACTTCTTTCTAACTTCTTTCTTTCTTCTTTCTTTCTTCTTTCTTTCTTCTTTCTTTCTTACTTCTTTCTTACTTCTTTCTTACTTCTTTCTTCTTTCTTTCTTACTTATTACTTAATTCTTTCTTACTTCTTTCTTACTTCTTTCTTACTTCTTTCTTACTTCTTTCTTACTTCTTTCGTACTTCTTTCTTACTTCTTTCTTCATACCTTCTTACTTCTTTCTTACTTCTTTCTTACTTCTTTCTTACTTCTTTCTTACTTCTTTCTTACTTCTTTCTTAATTCTTTCTTCTCTCTTTCTTCTTTCTTTCTTCTTTCTTTCTTCTTTCTTTCTTACTTCTTTCTTACTTCTTTCTTACTTCTTTCTTTCTTACTTCTTTCATACTTCCTTCTTACTTCTTTCTACCTTCTTTCTTCTTTCTTTCTTACTTCTTTCTTAATTCTTTCTTCTTTGTTTCTTTCTTCTTTCTTACTTCTTTCTTACTTCTTTCTTACTTCTTTCTTACTTCTTTCTTCTTTCTTTCTTTCTTCTTTCTTACTTCTTTGTTACTTCTTTCTTACTTCTTTCTTACTTCTTTCTTTCTTCTTTCTTTCTTTCTTCTCTCTTTCTTCTTTCTTTCTTCTTTCTTTCTTCTTTCTTTCTTACTTCTTTCTTACTTCTTTCTTACTTCTTTCTTTCTTACTTCTTTCATACTTCCTTCTTACTTCTTTCTACCTTCTTTCTTCTTTCTTTCTTACTTCTTTCTTAATTCTTTCTTCTTTCTTTCTTTCTTCTTTCTTACTTCTTTCTTACTTCTTTCTTACTTCTTTCTTAATTCTTTCTTCTTTCTTTCTTCTTTCTTACTTCTTTCTTTCTTCTTTCTTACTTCTTACTTACTTCTTTCTTACTTCTTTCTAACTTCTTTTTTCTTCTTTCTTACTTCTTTCTTACTTCTTTCTTACTTCTTTCTTACTTCTTTCTTACTTCTTTCTTACTTCTTTCTTACTTCTTTCTTCATTCCTTCTTAAATCTTTCTTACTTCTTTCTTACTTCTTTCTTACTTCTTTCTTACTTCTTTCTTACTTCTTTCTAACTTCTTTCTTCTCTCTTTCTTCTTTCTTTCTTCTTTCTTTCTTCTTTCTTTCTTACTTCTTTCTTACTTCTTTCTTACTTCTTTCTTTCTTACTTCTTTCATACTTCCTTCTTACTTCTTTCTAACTTCTTTCTTACATCTTTCTTACTTCTTTCTTAATTCTTTCTTCTTACTTTCTTTCTTCTTTCTTACTTCTTTCTTTCTTCTTTCTTACTTCTTTCTTACTTCTTTCTTCATTCCTTCTTACTTCTTTCTTTCTTCTTTCTTCTTTCTTTCTTACTTCTTTCTTACTTCTTTCATCTTTCTTTCTTACTTCTTTCTTACTTCTTTCTTACTTCTTTCTTACTTCTTTCTAACTTCTTTCTTACTTCTTTCTTACTTCTTTCTTACTTCTTTCTAACTTCTTTCTTTCTTCTTTCTTTCTTCTTTCTTTCTTCTTTCTTTCTTACTTCTTTCTTACTTCTTTCTTACTTCTTTCTTACTTCTTTCTTTCTTACTTATTACTTATTTCTTTCTTACTTCTTTCTTACTTCTTTCTTACTTCTTTCTTCTTTCTTTCTTACTTCTTTCTTTCTTCTTTCTTACTTCTTTCTTACTTCTTTCTTACTTCTTTCTTACTTCTTTCTTACTTCTTTCTTACTTCTTTCTTACTTCTTTCTTCATTCCTTCTTAAATCTTTCTTACTTCTTTCTTACTTCTTTCTTACTTCTTTCTTACTTCTTTCTTACTTCTTTCTTCTTTCTTTCTTCTCTCTTTCTTCTTTCTTTCTTCTTTCTTTCTTCTTTCTTTCTTACTTATTTCTTACTTCTTTCTTACTTCTTTCTTACTTCTTTCTTTCTTATTTCTTTCATACTTCCTTCTTACTTCTTTCTAACTTCTTTCTTACATCTTTCTTACTTCTTTCTTAATTCTTTCTTCTTACTTTCTTTCTTCTTTCTTACTTCTTTCTTTCTTCTTTCTTACTTCTTTCTTACTTCTTTCTTCATTCCTTCTTACTTCTTTCTTGCTTCTTTGTTACTTCTTTCTTACTTCTTTCTTACTTCTTTCTTTCTTCTTTCATTCTTCTCTCTTTCTTCTTTCTTTCTTCTTTCTTTCTTCTTCCTTTCTTACTTCTATCTTACTTCTTTCTTACTTCTTTCTTACTTCTTTCTTCTTTCTTTCTTTCTTCTTTCTTACTTCTTTCTTTCTTCTTTCTTACTTCTTTCTTACTTATTTCTTACTTCTTTCTTACTTCTTTCTAACTTCTTTTTTCTTCTTTCTTTCTTCTTTATTTCTTCTTTCTTTCTTACTTCTTTCTTACTTCTTTCTTACTTTCTTCTTACTTCTTTCTTACTTCTTTCTTACTTCTTTCTTACTTCTTTCTTAATTCTTTCTTCTTTCTTTCTTTCTTCTTTCTTACTTCTTTCTTTCTTCTTTCTTTCTTCTTTCTTACTTCTTTCTTACTTCTTTCTAACTTCTTTTTTCTTCTTTCTTACTTCTTTCTTACTTCTTTCTTATTTCTTTCTATCTTCTTTCTTTCTTCTTTCTTTCTTCTTTCTTACTTCTTTCTTACTTCTTTCTTCTTTCTTTCTTACTTCTTTCTTACTTTTTTCTTACTTCTTTCTTACTTCTTTCTTACTTCTTTCTTACTTCTTTCTAACTTCTTTCTTACTTCTTTCTTACTTCTTTCTTACATCTTTCTAACTTCATTCTTTCTTCTTTCTTTCTTCGTTCTTTCTTCTTTCTTTCTTACTTCTTTCTTACTTCTTTCTTACTTCTTTCTAACTTCTTTTTTCTTCTTTCTTACTTCTTTCTTACTTCTTTCTTACTTCTATTTACTTCTTTCTTACTTCTTTCTTACTTCTTTCTAACTTCTAACTTCTTACTTCTTTCTTATTTCTTTGTAACTTCTTTCTTTATTCTTTCTTTCTTCTTTCTTACTTCTTTCTTACTTCTTTCTTCTTTCTTTCTTAATTCTTTCTTACTTCTTTCTTTCTTTTTTCTTACTTCTTTCTTACTTCTTTCTTACTTCTTTCTTACTTCTTTCATCTTTCTTTCTTACTTCTTTCTTACTTCTTTCTTACTTCTTTCTTACTTCTTTCTAACTTCTTTCTTACTTCTTTCTTACTTCTTTCTTACTTCTTTCTAACTTCTTTATTTCTTCTTTCTTTCTTCTTTCTTTCTTCTTTCTTTCTTACTTCTTTCTTACTTCTTTCTTTCTTACTTATTTCTTAATTCTTTCTTAATTCTTTCTTACTTCTTTCTTACTTCTTTCTTCTTTCTTTCT
Source organism: Columba livia (assembly GCF_036013475.1). Taxonomy (NCBI): domain Eukaryota; kingdom Metazoa; phylum Chordata; class Aves; order Columbiformes; family Columbidae; genus Columba; species Columba livia. Next base: position 94,624 of record NW_027043304.1, read on the forward strand.
TACTTCTTTCTTTCTTGTTTCTTACTTCTTTCTTACTTCTTTCTTACTTCTTTCTTACTTCTTTCTTACTTCTTTATTACTTCTTTCTTAGTTCTCTCTTACTTCTTTCTTACTTCTTTCCAACTTCTTTCTTTCTTCTTTCTTTCTTCTTTCTTACTTCTTTCTTACTTCTTTCTTACTTCTTTCTTCTTTCTTTCTTTCTTCTTTCTTACTTCTTTCTTACTTCTTTCTAACTTCTTTCTTACTTCTTTCTTACTTCTTTCTAACTTCTTTCTATTTCTTTCTTTCTTTCTTCTTTCTTTCTTACTTCTTTCTTACTTCTTTCTTACTTCTTTCTTACTTCTTTCTTTCTTTCTTCTTTCTTAATTCTTTCTTACTTCTTTCTTACTTCTTTCTTACTTCTTTCTTCTTTCTTTCTTACTTTTTCTTTCTTCTTTCTTACTTCTTTACTTCTTTCTTACTTCTTTCTTACTACTTTCTTACTTCTTTCTTCATTCCTTCTTACTTCTTTCTTACTTCTTTGTTACTTCTTTCTTACCTCTTTCTTACTTCTTTCTTTCTTCTTTCTTTCTTTCTTTCTTCTCTCTTTCTTCTTTCTTTCTTCTTTCTTTCTTCTTACTTTCTTACTTCTATCTTACTTCTTTCTTACTTCTTTCTTACTTCTTTCTTTCTAACTTCTTTCTTACTTCTTTCTTACTTCTTTCTTCTTTCTTTCTTACTTCTTTCTTTCTTCTTTCTTACTTCTTTCTTACTTCTTTCTTACTTCTTTCTTACTTTTTTCTTACTTCTTTCTTACTTCTTTCTTACTTCTTTCTTCTTTCTTTCTTACTTCTTTCTTACTTCTTTCTTTCTTCTTTCTTACTTCTTTCTTACTTCTTTCTTACTTCTTTCTTTCTTACTTCTTTCTTACTTCTTTCTTACTTCTTTCTTACTTCTTTCTTCTTTCTTTCTTACTTCTTTCTTTCTTCTCTCTTTCTTCTTTCTTTCTTCATTCTTTCTTTTTTCTTTCTTACTTCTTTCTTACTTCTTTCTAACTACTTTCTTACTCCTTTCTTAATTCTTTCTTACTTCCTTCTTACTTCTTTCTTACTTCTTTCTTACTTCTTTCTTACTTCTTTCTTAATTCTTTCTTCTTTCTTTCTTTCTTCTTTCTTACTTCTTTCTTTCTTCTTTCTTACTTCTTACTTACTTCTTTCTAACTTCTTTTTTCTTCTTTCTTACTTCTTTCTTACTTCTTTCTTACTTCTTTCTTACTTCTTTTTACATCTCTCTTACTTCTTTCTTACTTCTTTCTTACTTCTTTCTAACTTCTTACTTCTTTCTTATTTCTTTCTAACTTCTTTCTTTCTTCTTTCTTTCTTCTTTCTTACTTCTTTCTAACTTCTTACTTCTTTCTTATTTCTTTCTAACTTCTTTCTTTCTTCTTTCTTCTTTCTTCTTTCTTTCTTACTTCTTTCTTACTTCTTTCTTACTTTTTTCTTACTTCTTTCTTACTTCTTTCTTACTTCTTTCTTACTTCTTTCTTCTTTCTTTCTTACTTCTTTCTTTCTTCTTTCTTACTTCTTTCTAACTTCTTTCTTACTTCTTTCTTACTTCTTTCTTTCTTACTTCTTTCTTAATACTTTCTTACTTCTTTCTTACTTCTTTCTTACTTCTTTCTTCTTTCTTTCTTACTTCTTTCTTTCTTCTTTCTTACTTCTTTCTTACTTCTTTCTTACTTCTTTCTTTCTTTTTTCTTACTTCTTTCTTACTTCTTTCTTTCTTCTTTCTTACTTCTTTCTTACTTCTTTCTTACTTCTTTCTTTCTTACTTCTTTCTTAATTCTTTCTTACTTCTTTCTTACTTCTTTCTTACTTCTTTCTTCTTTCTTTCTTACTTCTTTCTTTCTTCTCTCTTTCTTCTTTCTTTCTTCATTCTTTCTTCTTTCTTTCTTACTTCTTTCTTACTTCTTTCTAACTACTTTCTTACTCCTTTCTTAATTCTTTCTTACTTCCTTCTTACTTCTTTCTTACTTCTTTCTTACTTCTTTCTTACTTCTTTCTTAATTCTTTCTTCTTTCTTTCTTTCTTCTTTCTTACTTCTTTCTTTCTTCTTTCTTAATTCTTACTTACTTCTTTCTAACTTCTTTTTTCTTCTTTCTTACTTCTTTCTTACTTCTTTCTTACTTCTTTTTACATCTCTCTTACTTCTTTCTTACTTCTTTCTTACTTCTTTCTAACTTCTTACTTCTTTCTTCTTTCTAACTTCTTTCTTTCTTCTTTCTTTCTTCTTTCTTACTTCTTTCTAACTTCTTCTTTCTTATTTCTTTCTAACTTCTTTCTTTCTTCTTTCTTCTTTCTTTCTTACTTCTTTCTTACTTCTTTCTTACTTTTTTCTTACTTCTTTCTTACTTCTTTCTTACTTCTTTCTTACTTCTTTCATCTTTCTTTCTTACTTCTTTCTTACTTCTTTCTTACTTCTTTCTTACTTCTTTCTAACTCCTTTCTTACTTCTTTCTTACTTCTTTCTTACTTCTTTCTAACTTCTTTCTTTCTTCTTTCTTTCTTCTTTCTTTCTTACTTCTTTCTTACTTCTTTCTTACTTCTTTCTTACTTCTTTCTTCATACCTTCTTACTTCTTTCTTACTTCTTTCTTACTTCTTTCTTACTTCTTTCTTACTTCTTTCTTACTTCTTTCTTCTTTCTTTCTTACTTCTTTCTTACTTCTTTCTTACTTCTTTCTAACTTCTTTCTTACTTCTTTCTTACTTCTTTCTAACTTCTTTCTATTTCTTTCTTTCTTTCTTCTTTCTTTCTTACTTCTTTCTTACTTCTTTCTTACTTCTTTCTTACTTCTTTCTTTCTTTCTTCTTTCTTAATTCTTTCTTACTTCTTTCTTACTTCTTTCTTACTTCTTTCTTCTTTCTTTCTTACTTTTTCTTTCTTCTTTCTTACTTCTTTACTTCTTTCTTACTTCTTTCTTACTACTTTCTTACTTCTTTCTTCATTCCTTCTTACTTCTTTCTTACTTCTTTGTTACTTCTTTCTTACCTCTTTCTTACTTCTTTCTTTCTTCTTTCTTTCTTTCTTTCTTCTCTCTTTCTTCTTTCTTTCTTCTTTCTTTCTTCTTACTTTCTTACTTCTATCTTACTTCTTTCTTACTTCTTTCTTACTTCTTTCTTTCTAACTTCTTTCTTACTTCTTTCTTACTTCTTTCTTACTTCTTTCTTCTTTCTTTCTTTCTTCTTTCTTACTTCTTTCTTTCTTCTTTCTTTCTTCTTTCTTACTTCTTTCTTACTTCTTTCTTACTTCTTTCTTACTTCTTTCTAACTTCTTTTTTCTTCTTTCTTTCTTCTTTCTTTCTTACTTCTTTCTTACTTCTTTCTTACTTCTTTCTAATTACTTTCTTACTTCTTTCTTACTTCTTTCTTACTTCTTTCTAACATCTTTTTTCTTCTTTCTTTCTTCTTTCTTTCTTACTTCTTTCTTACTTCTTTCTTACTTCTTTTTACTTCTTTCTTACTTCTTTCTTACTTCTTTCTTACTTCTTTCTAACTTCTTACTTCTTTCTTATTTCTTTCTAACTTCTTTCTTTCTTCTTTCTTTCTTCTATCTTAATTCTTTCTTACTTCTTTCTTACTTCTTTCTTTCTTACTTCTTTCATAATTCTTTCTTACTTTTTTCTTACCTCTTTCTTATTTCTTTCTTACTTTTTTCTTACTTCTTTCATCTTTCTTTCTTACTTCTTTTTACTTCTTACTTACTTCTTTCTTAGTTCTTTCTAACTTATTTCTTACTTCTTTCTTACTTCTTTCTTACTTCTTTCTAACTTCTTTCTTTCTTCTTTCTTTCTTCTTTCTTTCTTCTTTCTTTCTTACTTCTTTCTTACTTCTTTCTTACTTCTTTCTTACTTCTTTCTTTCTTACTTATTACGTAATTCTTTCTTACTTCTTTCTTACTTCTTTCTTACTTCTTTCTTCTTTCTTTCTTACTTCTTTCTTACTTCTTTCTTACTTCTTTCTTCTTTCTTTCTTACTTCTTTCTTTCTTCTTTCTTACTTCTTTCTTACTTCTTTCTTACTTCTTTCTTACTTCTTTCTTACTTCTTTCTTACTTCTTTCTTCATTCCTTCTTCATTCCTTCTTACTTCTTTCTTACTTCTTTCTTACTTCTTTCTTACTTCTTTCTTACTTCTTTCTTCTTTCTTTCCTCTCTCTTTCTTTTTTCTTTCTTCTTTCTTTCTTATTTCTTTCTTGCTTCTTTCTTACTTCTTTCTTACTTCTTTCTTACTTCTTTGTTTCTTACTTCTTTCATACTTCCTTCTTACTTGTTTCTAAATTCTTTCTTACTTCTTTCTTACTTCTTTCTTACTTCTTTCTTCTTTCTTACTTTCTTCTTTCTTACTTCTTTCTTTCTTCTTTCTTTCTTCTTTCTTACTTCTTTCTTACTTCTTTCTAATTTCTTTTTTCTTCTTTCTTTCTTCTTTCTTTCTTACTTCTTTCTTACTTCTTTCTAACTTCTTTCTTTCTTCTTTCTCTCTTCTTTCTTACTTCTTTCTTTCTTACTTCTTTCTTACTTCTTTCTTACTTCTTTCTTACTTCTTTCTTTCTTCTTTCTTACTTCTTTCTAACTTCTTTCTTACTTCTTTCTTACTTCTTTCTTACTTCTTTCTAACTTCTTTCTTTCTATTTCTTTCTTCTTTCTTTCTTCTTTCTTTCTTACTTCTTTCTTACTTCTTTCTTACTTCTTTCTTACTTCTTTCTTTCTTACTTCTTTCTTAATTCTTTCTTACTTCTTTCTTACTTCTTTCTTACTTCTTTCTTACTTCTTTCTTTCTATTTCTTTCTTCTTTCTTTCTTCTTTCTTTCTTACTTCTTTCTTACTTCTTTCTTACTTCTTTCTTACTTCTTTCTTTCTTACTTCTTTCTTACTTCTTTCTTACTTCTTTCTTACTTCTTTCTTAATTCTTTCTTATTTCTTTCTTCTTTCTTTCTTACTACTTTCTTACTTCTTTCTTACTTCTTTCATACCTCTTTCTTACTTCTTTCTTCATTCCTTCTAACTTCTTTCTTACTTCTTTCTTACTTCTTTCTTACTTCTTTCTTACTCCTTTCTTACTTCTTTCTTTCATACTTCCTTCTTACTTCTTTCTAACTTCTTTCTTATTTCTTTCTTTCTTCTTTCTTACTTCCTTATTTCTTACTTCTTTCTTAATTCTTTCTTACTTCTTTCTTCTTTCTTTCTTCTTTCTCTCTTCTTTCTTAATTCTTTCTTTCTTACTTCTTTCTTACTTCTTTCTTACTTCTTTCTTTCTTACTTCTTTCTTAATTCTTTCTTACTTCTTTCTTTCTTCTTTCTGTCTTTCTTCGCTCTTTCTTCTCTCTTTCTTCTTCCTTTCTTCTTCCTTTCTTACTTCTATCTTACTTCTTTCTTACTTCTTTCTTACTTCTTTCTTTCTTACTTCTTTCATACTTCTTTCTTACTTCTTTCTAACTTATTTTTTCTTCTTTCTTTCTTCTTTCTTTCTTACTTCTTTCTTGCTTCTTTCTAACTACTTTCTTACTTCTTTCTTAATTCATTCTTCTTTCTTTCTTTCTTCTTTCTTAGTTCTTTCTTTCTTCTTTTTTACTTCTTTCTTACTTCTTTCTTACTTCTTTCTAACTTCTTTTTTCTTCTTTCTTACTTCTTTCTTACTTCTTTCTTACTTCTTTCTTACTTCTTTTTACTTCTTCTTATTTCCTTCTTACTTCTTTCTTAATTCTTTCTTCTTTCTTTCTTTCTTTCTTCTTTCTTAGTTCTTTCTTTCTTCTTTTTTACTTCTTTCTTACTTCTTTCTTACTTCTTTCTAACTTCTTTTTTCTTCTTTCTTACTTCTTTCTTACTTCTTTCTTACTTCTTTCTTACTTCTTTCTTACTTCTTTTTACTTCTTTCTTACTTCTTTCTTACTTCTTTCTTGCTTCTTTCTTACTTCTTTCTAACTTCTTACTTCTTTCGTATTTCTTTCTAACTTCTTTCTTTCTTCTTTCTTTCTTCTTTCTTTCTTCTTTCTTTCTTACTTCTTTATTACTTCTTTCTTACTTCTTTCTTACTTATTACTTAATTCTTTCTTACTTCTTTCTTACTTCTTTCTTTCTTACTTCTTTCTTACTTCTTTCTTGCTTATTTCTTACTTCTTTCTTTCTTACTTCTTTCTTCTTTCTAACTTCTTTCTTTCTTCTTTCTTTCCTCTTTCTTTCTTCTTTCTTTCTTACTCTTTATTACTTCTTTCTTACTTCTTTCTTTCTTCTTTATTACTTCTTTCTTTCTTCTTTCTTACTTCTTTCTTTCTTCTTTATTTCTTCTTTCTTACTTCTTTCTTACTTATTTCTTACTTCTTTCTTACTTCTTTCTTTCTTACTTCTTTCTTACTTCTTTCTTGCTTCTTTCTTACTTCTTTCTTTCTTACTTCTTTCTTACTTCTTTCTAACTACTTTCTTATTTCTTTCTTACTTCTTTCTAACTTCTTTCTTTCTTCTTTCTTTCTTCTTTCTTTCTTCTTTATTTCTTACTTCTTTCTTACTTCTTTCTTACTTCTTTCTTACTTCTTTCTTACTTCTTTCTAACTTATTTCTTTCTTTTTTCTTTCTTCTTTCTTTCTTCTTTCTTTCTTACTTCTTTCTTCTTTCTTTCTTTCTTCTTTCTTTCTTTCTTTCTTCTTTCTTTCTTTCTTCTTTCTTTCTTCTTTCTTTCTTTGTTACTTCTTTCTTTCTTCTTTCTTTCTTCTTTCTTTCTTCTTAATTTTTTCTTTCTTCTTTCTTTCTTGTTTTCTTCTCTCTTTCTTCTTTCTTTCTTCTCTTTCTTTCTTCTTTCTTTCTTCTATCTTTCTTCTTCCTTTCTTCTTTCTTTCGTCTTTCTACTTTCTTTCTTACTTCTTTCTTACTTCTTTCTTTCTTCTTTCTTTCTTCTTTCTTCTTTCTTTCTTTATTCTTTCTTTCTTTCTTCTTTCTTTCTTTCTTTCTTATATCTTTCTTCCTTTCTTCTTTCTTTCTTTCTTCTTTCTTCCTCTCTTCTTTCTTTCTTCTTTCTTTTTTCTTCTTTCTTTCTTCTTTCTTCTTTCTTACTTCTTTCTTTCTTCTTTCTTACTTCTTTCTTACTTCTTCCTTACTTCTTTCTAACTTCTTTTTTCTTCTTTCTTTCTTCTTTCTTTCTTCTTTCATTCTTTCTTCTTTCTTTCTTCTTTCATTCCTACTTCTTTCTTACTTCTTTCTAACTACTTTCTTACTTCTTTCTTACTTCTTTCTTACTTCTTTCTTTCTTCTTTCTTTCTTCTTTCTTTCTTCTTTCTTACTTCTTTCTTCTTTCTTTCTTCTTTCTTTCTTCTTTCTTTCTTCTTTCTTTCTTCTTTCTTTCTTCTTTCTTTCATTCTTCTTTCTTCCTTTCTTCTTTCTTTCTTCTTTCTTTCTTCTTTCTTTCTTTCTTCTTTCTTTCTTCTTTCTTTCTTCTTTCTTTCTTCTTTCTTTCTTCTTTCTTTCTTCTTTCTTTCTTCTTTCTTTCTTCTTTCTTTCTTTCTTCTTTCCTTCTTCTTTCTTACTTCTTTCTTTCTTCTTTCTGTCTTCTTTCTTTCTTCTTTCTTTCTTTTTTCTTTCTTCTTTCTTTCTTCTTTGTTTCTTCTTTCTTTATTTTTCTTTCTTCTTTCTTCTTTCTTTCTTCTTTCTTACTCTCTTCTTTCTTTCTTCTTTCTTCTTTCTTACTTCTTTCTTTCTTCTTTCTTCTTCTTTCTTTCTTATTTCTCTTATTTTTTTTTCTTCATTCTTTCTTTCTTCTTTCTTTCTTCTTTCTTTCTTTCTTCTTTCTTCTTTCTTCTTTCTTTCTTCTTTCTTTCTTCTGTCTTTCTTTCTTCTTTCTTTCTTTCTTCTTTCATTCTTCATTCTTTCTTTCTTCCTTCTTTCTTTCTTCTTTCTTTCTTCTATCTTTCTTCTCTCTTTCTTCTTTCTTTCTTTCTTCTTTCTTACTTCTTTCTTTCTTTCTTCTTTCTTTCTTACTTCTCTCTTACTTTTTTCTTTCTTCTTTCATTCTTCTTTCTTTCTTCTTTCTTTCTACTTACTTTCTTCCTCTTTCTTTCTTCTTTATTTCTTCTTTCTTTCTTCTTTCTTTCTTCTGTCTTTCTTCTATCTTCTTTCTTTCTTCTTTCTTTCTTTTTTCTTCTTTCTTTCTTTCTTCTTTCCCTCTTTCTTCTTTCTTACTTTCTTCTTTCTTTCTTTTTTCTTTCTTTTTCTTCCTTCATTCTTTTTGTTATTTCTTTCTTTCTTTCCTCTTTCTTTATTTATGCTTTCTTTATTTCTTCTTTCTTTCTTTCTTCTTTCTTTCCTCTTTCTTCTTCCTTTCTTTCTTCTTTCTTTCTTCTTTCCTTCTTTCTTCTTACTTTCTTTCTTCTTTCTTTCTTCTTTCTTTCTTTTTCATCCTTCTTTCATTTTCTTTCTTTCTTTCTTTCTTTCCTCTTTCTTTCTTTCTTCTTTCTTTCTTTCTTCTTTCTTTCTTTCTTCTTTCTTTCTTTCTTTCTTCCTTCTCTCTCTTACTTCTTTCTTTCTTCTTTCTGTATTCTTTCTTTCTTCTTTCTTTCTTTCTTATTTCTTCTTTCTTTCTTCTTTCTTTCTTTCTTCTTTCCTTCTTTCTTCTTTCTTTCTTTCTTCTTTCTTTTTCTTCTTTCTTTCTTTCTTCTTTCTTTCTTTTTTCTTTCTTCTTTCTTTTTTTTCTTTCTTATTTCCTTCTTCTTTCTTTCTTCTTTCTTCTTTCTTTATTTTTAATCTTTCTTTCTCCTTTCTTACTTCTTTCTTTATTCTTTCTTTCTTCTTTCTTTCCTTCTTCTTTCTTTCTTTCTTCTTTCATTCTTTCTTCTATCTTTCTTCTTTCTTACTTCTTTCTTTCTTCTTTCTTTCTTACTTCTTTCTTTATATACTTCTTTCTTTCTTCTTTCTTTCTTCTTTCTTTCTTCTTTCATTCTTCTTTCTTTCTTTCTTCTTTCTTTCTTTCTTCTTTCTTTCTTCTTTCTTTCTTCTTTCTTTCTTCTTTCTTCTTACTTTCTTACTTCTTTCTTACTTCTTTCTTACTTCTTTCTTTCTTTCTTCTTTCTTTCTCCTTTCTTTCTTCTTTCTTTCTTTCTTCTTTCATTCTTTCTTCTATCTTTCTTCTTTCTTACTTCTTTCTTTCTTCTTTCTTTCTTACTTCTTTCTTTATATACTTCTTTCTTTCTTCTTTCTTTCTTCTTTCTTTCTTCTTTCATTCTTCTTTCATTCTTTCTTCTTTCTTTCTTTCTTCTTTCTTTCTTCTTTCTTCCTTCTTTCTTCCTTCTTTCTTTCTTCTTTCTGTCTTCTTTCTTTCTTCCTTCTTTCTTTCTTCTTTCTGTCTTCTTTCTTTCTTCTTTCTTTCTTTCTTTCTTCTTTCTTCCTTTCTTCTTTCTTCCTTTCTTCTTTCTTTCTTCTTTCTTTCTTCTCTTTCTTTCTTCTTTCTTTCTTCTTTCTTCTTCCTTTCTTCTTTCTTTCGTCTTTCTTTCTTCTCTGTCTTTCTGCTATCTTTCTTTTTTCTTTCTTCTTTCTTCTTTCTTTCTTTCTACTTTCCTTCTTTCTTCTTTCTTACTTTCTTCTTTCTTTATTCTTTCTTTCTTTTTCTTCCTTCTTTCTTTGTTCTTTCTTTCTTTGTTCTTTCTTTCTTTGTTCTTTCTTTCTGTCTTCTTTCTTTCTTCTTTCTTTCTTTCTTCTTTCTTCTTTCTTTCTTCTTTCTTTCTTCTTTCTGTCTTCTTTCTTTCTTCTTTCTTTCTTCTTTCTTTCTTCTTTCTTTCTTCTTTCTTTCTCCTTTCTTTCTTCTTTCTTTCTTCTTTCTTTCTTTCTTTTATTTTTCTTTGTTCTTTCTTCTTTCTTTCTTCTTTCTTTCTTTCCTCTTTCATTCTTCTTTCTTTATTCTTTCTTTCTTCTTTCTTTCTTCTTTCTTTCTCCTTTCTTTCTTCTTTCTTTCTTTTTTTCTTCTTTCTTTCTTCTTTCTTTCTTCTTTCTTTCTTTCTTCTTTCTTTCTTCTTTATTTCTTCTTTATTTCTTTCTTCTTTCTTCCTTCTTTCTTTATTCTTTCTTTCTTATTTCTTTCTTCTTTCTTTCCTCTTTCTTTCTTCTTTCTCTCCTTTTTCTTCTTTCTTTCTTTTTTCTTTATTCTTTATTTCTTCTTTCTTTCTTCTATCATTCTTCCTTCTTTCTTTCTTTCTTCTTTCTTATTTCTTCCTTTCTTTTTTCTTTCTTCTTTCTTTCTCACTTCTTTATTACTACTTTCTTTCTTCTTTCATTCTTACTTCTTTCTTTCTTACTTCTTTCTTTCTTTTTTCTTTCTTCTTTCTTTCTTGTCTCTTTCTTTCTTCTTTCCTTCTTTCTTCTTTCTTTCTTTCTTCTTTCTTTTTCTTCTTTCTTTCTTTCTTCTTTCTTTCTTTTTTCTTTCTTCTTTCTTTCTTCTTTCTTTTTTTTCTTTCTTATTTCCTTCTTCTTTCTTTCTTCTTTCTTCTTTCTTTATTTTTATTCTTTCATTCTTCTTTCTTACTTCTTTCTTCTTTCTTTCTTCTTTCTTACTTCTTTCTTTATTCTTTCTTTCTTCTTTCTTCTTTCTTTCCTTCTTCTTTCTTTCTTTCTTCTTTCATTCTATCTTCTATCTTTCTTCTTTCTTACTTCTTTCTTTCTTCTTTCTTGCTTACTTCTTTCTTTCTTCTTTCTTTCTTTCTTCTTTCTTTCTTTCTTCTTTCATTTTCTTCTTCCTTTCTTTCTTCTTTCTTTATTTGTCTTTCTTCTTTCTTTCTTCTTTCTTTCTTTCTTCTTTCTTTCTTCTTTCTTTCTTCTTTCTTACTTCTTTCTTTCTTCTTTCTTTCCTCTTTCTTTCTTCTTTCTTTCTTCTTTCTTTCTTCTTTCTTTCTTTCTTTTATTTTTCTTCATTCTTTCTTTTTTCTTTACACTTTCTTTCTTCTTTCTTTCTTTTTCCTTCTTTCTTTCTTCTTTCTTTCTTCTTTCTTTCTTTCTTCTTTCTTATTTCTATCTTTCTTTCTTCTTTCTTTCTTCTTTCTTTCTTCTTTCTTCTTTCTTTCTTCTTTCTTTCCTCTTTCTTCTTTCTTTCTTTCTTCTTTCTTTCTTTCTTCTTTCTTTCTTTCTGCTATCTATCTTCTTTCTTACTTCTTTCTTTCTAATTTCTTGCTTACTTCTTTCTTTCTTGCTTCTTTCTTCTTTCTTCTTTCTTTCTTTCTTCTATCTTTCTTTCTTCTTTCTTTCTTTCTTCTTTCTTTGTTCTTTCTTTCTTTTTTCTTTCTTCTTTCTTTCTTACTTCTTTATTACTTCTTTCTTTCTTCTTTCATTCTTACTTCTTTCTTTCTTTCTTTTTTCTTTCTTCTTTCTTTCTTCTTTCTTTCTTTTTCTTCCTTCTTTCTTTGTTCTTTCTTTCTTTGTTCTTTCTTTCTTTGTTCTTTCTTTCTTTCTTCTTTCTTTCTTCTTACTTTCTTCTTTCTTTCTTTCTTACTTCTTTCTTACTTCTTTCTTTCTTCTTTTTTTCTTTCTTCTTTCTTCCTCCTTTCTTTCTTTCTTTCATTCTTCTTTCTTTCTTTTTCTTTCTTCTTTCATTCTTCTTTCCTTCTTTCTTTCTTCTTTCTTCTTCTTTCCTTCTTTCTTTCTTCTTTCTTCTTTATTTTTTTCTTTCTTCTTTCTTTCTTTCTTCTTTCTTTCTTCTTTCTTTCTTTGTTACTTCTTTCTTTCTTCTTTCTTTCTTTCTTCTTTCTTTCTTCTTTCTTTCTTCTTTCTTCTTTCTTCTTTCTTTCTTCTTTCTTTCTTCTTTCTTTCTTTCTTCTTTCTTTCTTCTTTCTTTCTTTCTTCTTTCTTCATTTTTTCTTCTTTCTTTCTCTCTTCTTTCTTTCTTCTTTCTTTGTTCTTTATTTTTTCTTTCTTCTTTCATTCTTCTTTCTTTCTTCTTTCTTTCTTCTTTCGTTCTTTGTTACCCATTTCTCTCTTCTTTCTTTCTTTTTTCTTTCTTTCTTCTTTCTTTCTTCCTTTTCTTCTTTCTTTCTTCTTTCTTTCTTTCTTCTTTCTTTCTTCTTTCTTAATTCTTTCTTTCTTCTTTCTGTCTTCTTTCTTTCTTCTTTCTTTCTTTCTTCTTTCTTCTTTCTTTGTTTTTCTTTCTTTTTTCTTTCTTCTTTCTTCCTCTCTTATTTCTTTCTTCTTTCTTTCTTCTTTCTTTCTTCTTTCTATACTTCTTTCTTTTTACTTTCTGTCTTCTTTCTTTCTTATTTCTTTCTTTCTTCATTCTTTCTTTATTCTTTCTTTCTTCTTTCTTTCTTTCTTCTTTCTTCTTTCTTTCTTCTTTCATTCTTGATTCTTTCTTATGTCCTCTTTCTTTCTTTCTTCTTTCTTTCTTCTTTCTTCCTTTCTTCTTTCTTTCTTCTTTCTTTATTTCTACTTTCTTTCATTCTTCTATCTTTCTTCTTTCTTTCTTTTTCCTTTATTCTTTTTTTCTTCTTCCTTTCTTTCTTCTTTCTTTCTTTCTTCTTTCTTTCTGTCTTCTTTCTTTCTTCCTTCTCTTTTCTTCTTTATTTCTTTCTTTCTTTCTTTCTTTCTTCTTACTTTCTTCTTTCTTTCTTCATTCTTCTTTCTTTCTTACTTCTTTCTTACTTCTTTCTCACTTCTTTCTTTCTTCTTTCTGTCTTCTTTCTTTCTTCTTTCTTCTTTCTCTCTTTCTTCTTTCTTCTTTCTTTATTCTTTCTTTCTTCTTTCTTTCTTTCTTTCTTCTTTCTTTCTTTCTTCCTTCCTTCTTTCTTCTTTCTTTCTTTCTTCTTTCTTCCTCTCTTCTTTCTTTCTTCTTTCTTTCTTCTTTCTTTCTTCTTTCTTTCTTCTTTCTTCCTTCTTTCTTTCTACTTTCTCTCTTCTTTCTTTCTTATTTCTTTCTTCTTTCTTTCTTCTTTCTTTATTTTTTCTTTCTTCTTTCATTCTTCTTTCTTTCTTTCTTTCTTCTTTCCTTCTTTCTTCTTTCTTTCTTTCTTATTTCTTCCTCTCTTCTTTCTTTCTTCTTTCTTTCTTCTTTCTTTCTTCTTTCTTTCTTCTTTCTTCCTTCTTTCTTTCTACTTTCTGTCTTCTTTCTTTCTTATTTCTTTCTTCTTTTTTTCTTCTTTCTTTATTTTTTCTTTCTTCTTTCATTCTTCTTTCTTTCTTCTTTCTTTCTTCTTTCTTTCTTCTTTATTTCTTTCTTTCTTCTTTCTTTCTTTCTTCTTTCTTTCTTCTTTCATTCTTTGTTACTCCTTTCTCTCTTCTTTCTTTCTTTTTTCTTTCTTTCTTCTTTCTTTCTTCTTTCTTTCTTTCTTTTATTTTTCTTCGTTCTTTCCTCTTCCTTTCTTCTTTATTTCTTTCTTCTTTCTTTCTTCTTTCTTTCTTTCTTCTTTCTTTCTTCTTTCTTTCTTTCTTCTTTCTTTCTTCTTTCTTACTTCTTTCTTTCATCTTTCTGTCTTCTTTCTTTCTTCTTTCTTTCTTTCTTCTTTCTTCTGTCTTTATTTTTCTTTCTTCTTTCTTTCTTCTTTCTTTCTTGTTTCTTTGTTCTTTCTTCTTCTTTCTTTCTTCTTTCTTTCTTTCTTCTTTCTTCCTCTCTTATTTCTTTCTTCTTTCTTTCTTCTTTCTTTCTTCTTTCTTACTTCTTTCTTTCTACTTTCTGTCTTCTGTCTTTCTTATTTCTTTCTTATTTCTTTCTTTCTTCATTCTTTCTTTCTTCTTTCTGTCTTCTTTCTTTCTTTCTTCTTTCTTTCTTGATTCTTTCTTATGTCCTCTTTCTTTCTTTCTTCTTTCTTTCTTTCTTTCTTCTTTCTTCCTTTCTTCTTTCTTTCTTCTATCTTTCTTTCTACTTTCTTTCTTTCTTCTTTCTTTCTTTTTCCTTTCTTCTTTTTTTCTTCTTTCTTTCTTCCTTCTTTCTTTCTTTCTTCTTTCTTTCTGTCTTCTTTCTTTCTTCCTTCTTTTTTCTTCTTTCTTTCTTTCTTTCTTTTTTCTTTCTTCTTTCTTTCTTTCTTCATTCTTCTTTCATTCTGTCTTTCTTCTTTCTTTCTTCTTTTTTTCTTCTTTCTTTCTTCTTTCTTTCTTTCTTCTTTCTTTCTTTCTTCTTTCTTTCTTCCTTCTTTCTTTCTTCTTTCTTTCTCTCTTATTTCTTTCTTAATTCTTTCTTTATTCTTTCTTCTTTCATTCTTCTATCTTTCTTCTTTCTTTCTTCTTTCTTTCTTCTTTCTTACTTCTTTCTTTCTTCTTTCTTTTTTCTTTCTTTCTTCTTTCTTTCTTCTTTCTTTCTTCTTTCTTTCTTTCTTCTTTCTTTCTTTCTTTTATTTTTCTTCTTTCTTTCTTCTTTCTTTCTTCTTTCTTTCTTTCTTCTTTCTTTCTTCTATCTTTCTTTCTTCTTTCTTTCTTCTTTCTTTCTTCTTTCTTCTTTCTTTCTTCTTTCTTTCCTCTTTCTTCTTTCTTTCTTTCTTCTTTCTTTCTTTCTTCTTTCTTTCTTTCTGCTATCTTTCTTCTTTCTTACTTCTTTCTTTCTTCTTTCTTGCTTACTTCTTTCTTTCTTGCTTATTTCTTCTTTCTTCTTTCTTTCTTTCTTCTATCTTTTTCTTTCTTTCTTTCTTCTTTCTTTGTTCTTTCTTTCTTTTTTCTTTCTTCTTTCTTTCTTACTTCTTTATTACTTCTTTCTTTCTTATTTCATTCTTACGTCTTTCTTTCTTCTTTCTCTCTTTTTTCTTTCTTCTTTCTTTCTTCTTTCTTTCTTCTCTATTAATTCTTTCTTTCTTTCTTCTTTCTTTCTTTCTTCTTTCATTTTCTTCTTCCTTTCTTTCTTCTTTCTTTATTTGTCTTTCTTCTTTCTTTCTTCTTTCTTTTTTTCTGTCTTCTTTCTTTCTTCTTTCTTTCTTTCTTCTTTCTTTCTTTCTTCTTTCTTCCTTCTTTCTTTATTCTTTCTTTCTTATTTCTTTCTTCTTTCTTCCTTCTTTCTTTATTCTTTCTTTCTTATTTCTTTCTTCTTTCTTTCCTCTTTCTTTCTTCTTTCTCTCCTTTTTCTTCTTTCTTTCTTCTTTCTTTATTCTTTCTTTCTTCTTTCTTTCTTCTATCATTCTTTCTTCTTTCTTTCTTTCTTCTTTCTTACTTCTTCCTTTCTCTTTTCTTTCTTCTTTCTTTCTCACTCCTTTATTACTTCTTTCTTTCTTCTTTCATTATTACTTCTTTCTTTCTTACTTCTTTCTTTCTTTTTTCTTTCTTCTTTCTTTCTTCTCTCTTTCTTTCTTCTTTCCTTCTTTCTTCTTTCTTTCTTTCTTCTTTCTTTTTCTTCTTTCTTTCTTTCTTCTTTCTTTCCTTTTTCTTCTTTCTTTCTTCTTTCTTTTTTTTCTTTCTTATTTCCTTCTTCTTTCTTTCTTCTTTCTTCTTTCTTTATTTTTAATCTTTCATTCATCTTTCTTACTTCTTTCTTTCTTCTTTCTTTCTTCTTTCTACTTCTTTCTTTATTCTTTCTTTCTTCTTTCTTCTTTCTTTCCTTCTTCTTTCTTTCTTTCTTCTTTCATTCTTTCTTCTATCTTTCTTCTTTCTTGCTTCTTTCTTTCTTCTTTCTTTCTTACTTCTTTCTTTATATACTTCTTTCTTTCTTCTTTCTTTCTTCTTTCTTTCTTCTTTCATTCTTCTTTCTTTCTTTCTTCTTTCTTTCTTTCTTCTTTCTTTCTTCTTTCTTCTTTCTTTCTTCTTTCTTCTTTCTTTCTTACTTCTTTCTTACTTCTTTCTTACTTCTTTCTTTCTTTCTTCTTTCTTTCTCCTTTCTTTCTTCTTTCTTTCTTTTTTTCTTCTTTCTTCTTTCTTCCTTCTTTCTTTCTTCTTTCTTTCTTTCTTCTTACTTTCTTCTTTCTTTCTTCTTTCTTCTTTCTTTCTTAATTCTTTCTTTCTTCTGTCTTTCTTCTATCTTTCTTCTTTCTTACTTCTTTCTTTCTTCTTTATTTCTTTCATTCTTTCTTCTTTCTCTCTTCTTTCTTTCTTTCTTCTTTCTTTCTTACTTCTTTCTTTATATACTTCTTTCTTTCTTCTTTCTTTCTTCTTTCTTTCTTCTTTCATTCTTCTTTCATTCTTTCTTCTTTCTTTCTTTCTTCTTTCTTTCTTCTTTCTTCCTTCTTTCTTCCTTCTTTCTTTCTTCTTTCTGTCTTCTTTCTTTCTTCTTTCTTTCTTTCTTTCTTCTTTCTTCTTTCTTTCTTCTTTCTTTCTTATTTCTTTCTTGTTTCTTTCTTCTTTCTTCTTTCTTTCCTCTATCTTTCTTTCTTCTTTCTTTCTTTCTTCTTTCTTCCTTTCTTCTTTCTTCCTTTCTTCTTTCTTTCTTCTTTCTTTCTTCTCTTTCTTTCTTCTTTATTTCTTCTTTCTTCTTCCTTTCTTCTTTCTTTCGTCTTTCTTTCTTCTCTGTCTTTCTGCTATCTTTCTTTTTTCTTTCTTCTTTCTTCTTTCTTTCTTTCTACTTTCCTTCTTTCTTCTTTCTTACTTTCTTCTTTCTTTATTCTTTCTTTCTTTTTCTTCCTTCTTTCTTTGTTCTTTCTTTCTTTGTTCTTTCTTTCTTTGTTCTTTCTTTCTGTCTTCTTTCTTTCTTCTTTCTTTCTTTCTTCTTTCTTCTTTCTTTCTTCTTTCTTTCTTCTTTCTGTCTTCTTTCTTTCTTCTTTCTTTCTTCTTTCTTTCTTCTTTCTTTCTTCTTTCTTTCTCCTTTCTTTCTTCTTTCTTTCTTCTTTCTTTCTTTCTTTTATTTTTCTTTGTTCTTTCTTCTTTCTTTCTTCTTTCTTTCTTTCCTCTTTCATTCTTCTTTCTTTATTCTTTCTTTCTTCTTTCTTTCTTCTTTCTTTCTCCTTTCTTTCTTCTTTCTTTCTTTTTTTCTTCTTTCTTTCTTCTTTCTTTCTTCTTTCTTTCTTCTTTCTTTCTTTCTTCTTTCTTTCTTCTTTATTTCTTCTTTATTTCTTTCTTCTTTCTTCCTTCTTTCTTTATTCTTTCTTTCTTATTTCTTTCTTCTTTCTTTCCTCTTTCTTTCTTCTTTCTCTCCTTTTTCTTCTTTCTTTCTTTTTTCTTTATTCTTTATTTCTTCTTTCTTTCTTCTATCATTCTTCCTTCTTTCTTTCTTTCTTCTTTCTTATTTCTTCCTTTCTTTTTTCTTTCTTCTTTCTTTCTCACTTCTTTATTACTACTTTCTTTCTTCTTTCATTCTTACTTCTTTCTTTCTTACTTCTTTCTTTCTTTTTTCTTTCTTCTTTCTTTCTTGTCTCTTTCTTTCTTCTTTCCTTCTTTCTTCTTTCTTTCTTTCTTCTTTCTTTTTCTTCTTTCTTTCTTTCTTCTTTCTTTCTTTTTTCTTTCTTCTTTCTTTCTTCTTTCTTTTTTTTCTTTCTTATTTCCTTCTTCTTTCTTTCTTCTTTCTTCTTTCTTTATTTTTATTCTTTCATTCTTCTTTCTTACTTCTTTCTTCTTTCTTTCTTCTTTCTTACTTCTTTCTTTATTCTTTCTTTCTTCTTTCTTCTTTCTTTCCTTCTTCTTTCTTTCTTTCTTCTTTCATGCTATCTTCTATCTTTCTTCTTTCTTACTTCTTTCTTTCTTCTTTCTTGCTTACTTCTTTCTTTCTTCTTTCTTTCTTTCTTCTTTCTTTCTTTCTTCTTTCATTTTCTTCTTCCTTTCTTTCTTCTTTCTTTATTTGTCTTTCTTCTTTCTTTCTTCTTTCTTTCTTTCTTCTTTCTTTCCTCTTTCTTTCTTCTTTCTTACTTCTTTCTTTCTTCTTTCTTTCCTCTTTCTTTCTTCTTTCTTTCTTCTTTCTTTCTTCTTTCTTTCTTTCTTTTATTTTTCTTCATTCTTTCTTTTTTCTTTACACTTTCTTTCTTCTTTCTTTCTTTTTCCTTCTTTCTTTCTTCTTTCTTTCTTCTTTCTTTCTTTCTTCTTTCTTATTTCTATCTTTCTTTCTTCTTTCTTTCTTCTTTCTTTCTTCTTTCTTCTTTCTTTCTTCTTTCTTTCCTCTTTCTTCTTTCTTTCTTTCTTCTTTCTTTCTTTCTTCTTTCTTTCTTTCTGCTATCTATCTTCTTTCTTACTTCTTTCTTTCTAATTTCTTGCTTACTTCTTTCTTTCTTGCTTCTTTCTTCTTTCTTCTTTCTTTCTTTCTTCTATCTTTCTTTCTTCTTTCTTTCTTTCTTCTTTCTTTGTTCTTTCTTTCTTTTTTCTTTCTTCTTTCTTTCTTACTTCTTTATTACTTCTTTCTTTCTTCTTTCATTCTTACTTCTTTCTTTCTTTCTTTTTTCTTTCTTCTTTCTTTCTTCTTTCTTTCTTTTTCTTCCTTCTTTCTTTGTTCTTTCTTTCTTTGTTCTTTCTTTCTTTGTTCTTTCTTTCTTTCTTCTTTCTTTCTTCTTACTTTCTTCTTTCTTTCTTTCTTACTTCTTTCTTACTTCTTTCTTTCTTCTTTTTTTCTTTCTTCTTTCTTCCTCCTTTCTTTCTTTCTTTCATTCTTCTTTCTTTCTTTTTCTTTCTTCTTTCATTCTTCTTTCCTTCTTTCTTTCTTCTTTCTTCTTTATTTTTTTCTTTCTTCTTTCTTTCTTTCTTCTTTCTTTCTTCTTTCTTTCTTTGTTACTTCTTTCTTTCTTCTTTCTTTCTTTCTTCTTTCTTTCTTCTTTCTTTCTTCTTTCTTCTTTCTTCTTTCTTTCTTCTTTCTTTCTTCTTTCTTTCTTTCTTCTTTCTTTCTTCTTTCTTACTTCTTTCTTTCTTCTTTCTGTCTTCTTTCTTTCTTCCTTCGTTCTTCTTTCTTTCTTTCTTCTTTCTTCCTTATTTCTTCTTTCTTTCTTCTTTCTTTCTTGTTTCTTTCTTCTTTCTTCTTTCTTTCTTTCTTCTTTCTTTCTTCTTTCTTTCTTTCTTCTTTCTTCATTTTTTCTTCTTTCTTTCTCTCTTCTTTCTTTCTTCTTTCTTTGTTCTTTATTTTTTCTTTCTTCTTTCATTCTTCTTTCTTTCTTCTTTCTTTCTTCTTTCGTTCTTTGTTACCCATTTCTCTCTTCTTTCTTTCTTTTTTCTTTCTTTCTTCTTTCTTTCTTCCTTTTCTTCTTTCTTTCTTCTTTCTTTCTTTCTTCTTTCTTTCTTCTTTCTTAATTCTTTCTTTCTTCTTTCTGTCTTCTTTCTTTCTTCTTTCTTTCTTTCTTCTTTCTTCTTTCTTTGTTTTTCTTTCTTTTTTCTTTCTTCTTTCTTCCTCTCTTATTTCTTTCTTCTTTCTTTCTTCTTTCTTTCTTCTTTCTATACTTCTTTCTTTTTACTTTCTGTCTTCTTTCTTTCTTATTTCTTTCTTTCTTCATTCTTTCTTTATTCTTTCTTTCTTCTTTCTTTCTTTCTTCTTTCTTCTTTCTTTCTTCTTTCATTCTTGATTCTTTCTTATGTCCTCTTTCTTTCTTTCTTCTTTCTTTCTTCTTTCTTCCTTTCTTCTTTCTTTCTTCTTTCTTTATTTCTACTTTCTTTCATTCTTCTATCTTTCTTCTTTCTTTCTTTTTCCTTTATTCTTTTTTTCTTCTTCCTTTCTTTCTTCTTTCTTTCTTTCTTCTTTCTTTCTGTCTTCTTTCTTTCTTCCTTCTCTTTTCTTCTTTCTTTCTTTCTTTCTTTCTTTCTTTCTTCTTACTTTCTTCTTTCTTTCTTCATTCTTCTTTCTTTCTTACTTCTTTCTTACCTCTTTCTCACTTCTTTCTTTCTTCTTTCTGTCTTCTTTCTTTCTTCTTTCTTCTTTCTCTCTTTCTTCTTTCTTCTTTCTTTATTCTTTCTTTCTTCTTTCTTTCTTTCTTTCTTCTTTCTTTCTTTCTTCCTTCCTTCTTTCTTCTTTCTTTCTTTCTTCTTTCTTCCTCTCTTCTTTCTTTCTTCTTTCTTTCTTCTTTCTTTCTTCTTTCTTTCTTCTTTCTTCCTTCTTTCTTTCTACTTTCTCTCTTCTTTCTTTCTTATTTCTTCCTTCTTTCTTTCTTCTTTCTTTATTTTTTCTTTCTTCTTTCATTCTTCTTTCTTTCTTCTTTCTTCTTTCTTTCTTCTTTCTTCCTTTCTTTCTTCTTTCCTTCTTTCTTCTTTCTTTCTTTCTTATTTCTTCCTCTCTTCTTTCTTCCTTCTTTCTTTCTACTTTCTGTCTTCTTTCTTTCTTATTTCTTTCTTCTTTTTTTCTTCTTTCTTTATTTTTTCTTTCTTCTTTCATTCTTCTTTCTTTCTTCTTTCTTTCTTCTTTCTTTCTTCTTTATTTCTTTCTTTCTTCTTTCTTTCTTTCTTCTTTCTTTCTTCTTTCATTCTTTGTTACTCCTTTCTCTCTTCTTTCTTTCTTTTTTCTTTCTTTCTTCTTTCTTTCTTCTTTCTTTCTTTCTTTTATTTTTCTTCGTTCTTTCCTCTTCCTTTCTTCTTTATTTCTTTCTTCTTTCTTTCTTCTTTCTTTCTTTCTTCTTTCTTTCTTCTTTCTTACTTCTTTCTTTCATCTTTCTGTCTTCTTTCTTTCTTCTTTCTTTCTTTCTTCTTTCTTCTTTCTTTATTTTTCTTTCTTCTTTCTTTCTTCTTTCTTTCTTGTTTCTTTCTTCTTTCTTCTTCTTTCTTTCTTCTTTCTTTCTTTCTTCTTTCTTCCTCTCTTATTTCTTTCTTCTTTCTTTCTTCTTTCTTTCTTCTTTCTTACTTCTTTCTTTCTACTTTCTGTCTTCTGTCTTTCTTATTTCTTTCTTATTTCTTTCTTTCTTCATTCTTTCTTTCTTCTTTCTGTCTTCTTTCTTTCTTTCTTCTTTCTTTCTTGATTCTTTCTTATGTCCTCTTTCTTTCTTTCTTCTTTCTTTCTTTCTTTCTTCTTTCTTCCTTTCTTCTTTCTTTCTTCTATCTTTCTTTCTACTTTCTTTCTTTCTTCTTTCTTTCTTTTTCCTTTCTTCTTTTTTTCTTCTTTCTTTCTTCCTTCTTTCTTTCTTTCTTCTTTCTTTCTGTCTTCTTTCTTTCTTCCTTCTTTTTTCTTCTTTCTTTCTTTCTTTCTTTTTTCTTTCTTCTTTCTTTCTTTCTTCATTCTTCTTTCATTCTGTCTTTCTTCTTTCTTTCTTCTTTTTTTCTTCTTTCTTTCTTCTTTCTTTCTTTCTTCTTTCTTTCTTTCTTCTTTCTTTCTTCCTTCTTTCTTTCTTCTTTCTTTCTCTCTTATTTCTTTCTTAATTCTTTCTTTATTCTTTCTTCTTTCATTCTTCTATCTTTCTTCTTTCTTTCTTCTTTCTTTCTTCTTTCTTACTTCTTTCTTTCTTCTTTCTTTTTTCTTTCTTTCTTCTTTCTTTCTTCTTTCTTTCTTCTTTCTTTCTTTCTTCTTTCTTTCTTTCTTTTATTTTTCTTCTTTCTTTCTTCTTTCTTTCTTCTTTCTTTCTTTCTTCTTTCTTTCTTCTATCTTTCTTTCTTCTTTCTTTCTTCTTTCTTTCTTCTTTCTTCTTTCTTTCTTCTTTCTTTCCTCTTTCTTCTTTCTTTCTTTCTTCTTTCTTTCTTTCTTCTTTCTTTCTTTCTGCTATCTTTCTTCTTTCTTACTTCTTTCTTTCTTCTTTCTTGCTTACTTCTTTCTTTCTTGCTTATTTCTTCTTTCTTCTTTCTTTCTTTCTTCTATCTTTTTCTTTCTTTCTTTCTTCTTTCTTTGTTCTTTCTTTCTTTTTTCTTTCTTCTTTCTTTCTTACTTCTTTATTACTTCTTTCTTTCTTATTTCATTCTTACGTCTTTCTTTCTTCTTTCTCTCTTTTTTCTTTCTTCTTTCTTTCTTCTTTCTTTCTTCTCTATTAATTCTTTCTTTCTTTCTTCTTCCTTTCTTTCTTCTTTCATTTTCTTCTTCCTTTCTTTCTTCTTTCTTTATTTGTCTTTCTTCTTTCTTTCTTCTTTCTTTTTTTCTGTCTTCTTTCTTTCTTCTTTCTTTCTTTCTTCTTTCTTTCTTTCTTTTATTTTTCTTCTTTCTTTCTTCTTTCTTTCCTCTTTCTTCTTTCTTTCTTTCTTCTTTCTTTCTTTCTTCTTTCTTTCTTTCTTCTTTCTTCCCCTCTACTTTCCTTCTTCTTTCTTTATTTTTTCTTTCTACTTTATTTCTTCTTTTTTTTTTTCTTTTTTCTTTCTTTCTTCTTTCTTTCTTCTTTCTTTTTTCTTTCTTTCTACTTTCTTTCTACTTTGTTTCTTTCTTCTTTCTTCTTTCTTTCTTTCTTATTTCTTCTTTCTTTGTCCTTTCTTTCTTCATTCTTTCTTTCTTCTTTCTTTCTTTCTCATTCTTTCTTCTTTCTACTTTCTTTCTTCTTTCTTTCTTCTTTCTTTCTTCTTTCTTTGTTTCTTCATTCTTTATTCTTTCTTTCTTCTTTCTTTATTCTTTCTTTCTTTCTTTCTTCCTTCTTTCTTCTTTCTTTCTTCTTTCTTTCTTCTTTCTTTCTTCTTTCTTTCTTTCTTTCTTTCTTTCTTTCTTTCTTTCTTTCTTTCTTTCTTTCTTTCTTTCTTTCTCTCTTTCTTTCTTTCTTCTTTATTTCCTCTTTCTTCTTTCTTTCTTTGTTCTTTCTTTCTTCTTTCTTTCTTCTTTCTGTCTTCTTTCTTATTTCCTTCTTTCTTAATTCTTTCTTTCTTCTTTCTTTGCTCTTTCTTACTTCTTTCTTTCTTCTTTCCGTCTTCTTTCTTTCTTCTTTCTTTCTTATTTCTTTATTTCTTCATTTCTTCATGTTTCTTTCTTTCTTTCTTCTTTCTTTCTTGTTTCTTTCTTCTTTATTTCTATTTTTCTTCTTTCTTTCTTTCATCTTTCTTTCTTTGTTACTTCATTCTTACTTCTTTCTTTCTTCCATTCTTTCTTTCTTCTTTTTTCTTCTTTCTTTCTTCTTTCTTTCTTTCTTTTTCTTTCTTTCTTCTTTCTTCTTTCTTCTTTCTTCTTTCTTCTTTCTTTTTCTTTCTTTCTTCTTTCTTCTTTCTTATTTCTTTCTTCTTTCTTTCTTCTTTCTTTCTTCTCCCTTTCTTACTTCTTTCTTTCTTCTTACTTTCATGTTTCTTTCTTCTTTCTTTCTTCTTCCTTTCTTCTTTCTTTCTTTCTTCTTTCTTTCTTCTTTCTTTCTTCTTTCTTTCTTTCTTCTTTCTTTCTTCTTTCTATCTTTCTTTCTTCTTTCTTTCTTCTTTCTTTCTTCTTTCTTTCATCTTTTTTTATTTCTTCTTTCTTCTTTATTTGTTCTTTCTTCTCTCTTTCTTTCTTCTTTCATTCTTTCTTCTTTCTTTTTCCTTTCCTTTTCTTCTTTCTTTCATTCTTCTTTCTTTCTTCTTTCTTTCTTCTTTCTTTCTTTCTTCTTTCTTTCTTCTTTCTTTCTTCTTTCTTTCTTCTTTCTTTCTTCTTCCTTTCTTTCTTTCTTTCTTTCTTCTCTCTTTCTTCTTTCTTTCTTCTTTCTTTCTTTCTTATTTCTTTCTTTCTTCTTTCTTTCTTCTTTCTTTCTTCTTTCTTTCTTTCTTCTTTCTTTCTTCTTTCTTTCTTCTTTCTTTCTTCTTTCTTTCTTCTTTCTTTCTTCTTTCTTTCTTCTTTCTTTCTTTCTTATTTCTTTCTTTCTTCTTTCTTTCTTCTTTCTTTCTTCTTTCTTTCTTTCTTCTTTCTTACTTCTTTCTTTCTTCTTTCTTACTTCTTTCTTTCTTTCTTCTTTCTTACTTACTTCTTTCTTACTTCTTTATTTCTTCTTTCTTTCTTCTTTCTTTCTTCTTCCTTTCTTCTTTCTTTCTTTCTTCTTTCATTCTTCTTTCTTTCTTCTTTCTTTCTTCTTTCTTCTTTCTTCTTTCTTTCTTCTTTCTTGCTTCTTTCTTTCTTCTGTCTTCTTTCTTTAATTCTTATTTCTTACTTCTTTCTTTCTTTCTTCTTTCTTACTTACTTCTTTTTACTTCTTTCTTTCTTCTTTCTTTCTTCTTTCTTTCTTCCTTTCTTCTTTCTTTCTTCTTTCTTTCTTTCTTCTTTCTTTCTTCTTTCTTTCTTCTTTCTTTCTTCTTTCATTTTTTCTTCTTTCTTTCTTTCTTCTTTCTTTCTTTCTTCTATCTTTCTTCTTTCTTTCTTCTTTCTTTCTTCTTTGTTGCTTACTTCTTTGTTTCTTCTTTCTTTGTTCTTTCTTTCTTCCTTTCTTCTTTCTTTCTTCTTTCTTTCTTTCTTCTTTCTTTCTTCTTTCTTTCTTCTTTCTTCTTTCTTTTTTTCTTCTTTCTTTCTTTCTTCTTTCTTTCTTTCTTCTATCTTCCTTCTTTCTTTCTTCTTTCTTTCTTCTTTCTTTCTTTCTTCTTTCTTTCTTTCTTCTTTCTTTCTTTCTTCTATCTTTCTTCTTTCTTTCTTCTTTCTTTCTTCTTTGTTGCTTACTTCTTTGTTTCTTCTTTCTTTGTTCTTTCTTTCTTCCTTTCTTCTTTCTTTCTTCTTTCTTTCTTTCTTCTTTCTTTCTTCTTTCTTTCTTCTTTCTTCTTTCTTTTTTTCTTCTTTCTTTCTTTCTTCTTTCTTTCTTTCTTCTATCTTCCTTCTTTCTTTCTTCTTTCTTTCTTCTTTCCTTCTTTCTTCTTTCTTCATTCTTTCTTCTTTCTTTATTCTTTATTTCTTGTTTCTTTCTTCATTCTTTCTTTCTTGTTTCTTTCTTCTTTCTTCTTTCCTTCTTTCTTCTTTTTTCCTTTTTTCTTTCTTTCTTCTTTCCTGCTTCTTTCTTTCTTCTTTCTTTCTTTCTACTTTCTTTCTTTCTTCTTTCTTTCTTCTTTCTTTCTTCTTTCTTTCATTCTTCTTTCTTTTTTTCTTCTGTCTTCTTTCTTTCTTCCTTCTTTCTTTCTTCTTTCTTTACTTCTTCCTTTTTTCTTACTTCTTTCTTACTTCTTTCTTTCTTCTTTCTTTCTTCTTTCTTTCTTCTTTCTTTCTTCTTTCTTTCCTTTCTTTCTTCTTTCTTTCTTCTTTCTTTCTTCTTTCTTTCTTCTTTCTGTCTTCTTTCGTTCTTATTTCTTTCTTATTTCTTTCTTTCTTCATTCTTTCTTTATTTTTCTTTGTTCTTTCTTTCTTTCTTCTTTCTTCTTTCTTTCTACTTTCTTTCTTCTTTATTTCTTGTTTCTTTCTTCTTTCTTTCTTTTTCTTTCTTTCTTCTTTCTTTCTTTCTACTTTCTTTCTTATTTCTTTCTTCTTTCTTTCTTTTTCTTTCTTCTTTCATTTTTCTTTCTTTCTACTTTCTTTCTTCTTTCTTTCTTTCTTCTTTCTTTCTTCTTCCTTTCTTCTTCCTTTCTTCTTTCTTTCTTTCTTCATTCTTTCTTTCTTCTTTCTTTCTTCTTTCTTTCTTTCTTCTTTCTTTCTTCTTTCTTTCTTTCTTCTTTCTTACTTCTTTCTTTCTTCTTTCTTTATTCTTTCTTTCTTCTTTCTTTCATTCTTCTTTCTTACTTCTTTCTTTCTTTCTTCTTTCTGCTTTAGTTTTTTTCTTACTTCTTTCTTTCTTCTTTCTTTCTTTCTTCTTTCTTTCTTCCTTTCTTCTTTCTTTCTTCTTTCTTTCTTTCTTCTTTCTTTCTTCTTACTTCCTTCTTTCTTTCTTCTTTCTTTTTTTCTTTCTTCTTTCTTTCTTCTTTCTTTCTTCTTTCTTTTTTTTTTTATTCTTTCTTTCTTCGTTCTTACTTCTCTCTTTCTTCTTTCTTTCTTCTTTCTTACTTCTTTCTTTCGTCTTTCTTTCTTCTTTCTTCCTTCTTTCTTTCTTCTTTCTTTCTTCATTCTTTCTTTCTTCTTTCTTTCTTTCTTCTATCTTTCTTCTTTCTTACTTCTTTCTTTCTTTTTTCTTTTTCTTCTTTCTTCTTTCTTCTTTCTTATTTCTTCTTTCTTTCCTCTTTCTTTCTTCTTTCTTTCTTATTTCTTTCTTTCTTCTTTCTTTCATCTTTTTTTCTTTTTTCTTTCTTCTTTATTTCTTCTTTCTTCTCTCTTTCTTTCTTCTTTCATTCTTTCTTCTTTCTTTCTTTTTTCTTTCCTTTTCTTCTTTCTTTCTTTCCTCTTTCTTTCTTCTTTCTTTCTTTCTTCTTTCTTTCTTCTTTCTTTCTTCTTTCTTTCTTCTTCCTTTCTTTCTTCTTTCTTTCTTTCTTCTCTCTTTCTTCTTTCTTTCATCTTTATTTTTCTTCTTTCTTTCTTCTTTCATTCTTCTTTCTTTCTTATTTCTTTCTTTTTTTCTTCTTTCTTTCTTATTTCTCTCTTCTTTCTTTCTTGTTTTTTTCTTCATTCTTCTTTCTTTCTTTCTTCTTTCTTTCTTTCTTCTTTCTTTCTTCTTTCTTACTGCTTTCTTTCTTCTTTCTGTCTTCTTTCTTTCTTCTTTCTTTCTTTCTTCTTTCTTCATTTTTTCTTCTTTCTTTCTCTCTACTTTCTTTCTTATTTCTTTATTTTTCTTTATTTTTTCTTTCTTCTTTCATTCTTCTTTCTTTCTTCTTTCTTTCTTCTTTCGTTCTTTGTTACTCCTTTCTCTCTTCTTTCTTTCTTTTTTCTTTCTTTCTTCTTTCTTTCTTCCTTTTCTTCTTTCTTTCTTCTTTCTTTCTTCTTTCTTTCTTTCTTCTTTCTTTCTTCTTTCTTAATTCTTTCTTTCTTCTTTCTGTCTTCTTTCTTTCTTCTTTCTTTCTTTCTTCTTTCTTTATTTTTCTTTCTTCTTTCTTTCTTCTTTCTTTCTTGTTTCTTTCTTCTTTCTTCTTTCTTCTTTCTTTCTTTCGTCTTTCTTTCTTTCTTCTTTCTTTCTTCTTTCTTCCTCTCTTATTTCTTTCTTCTTTCTTTCTTCTTTCTTTCTTCTTTCTTTCCTTTCTTTCTTCTTTCTTTCTTCTTTCTTTCTTCTTTCTGTCTTCTTTCTTTCTTATTTCTTTCTTATTTCTTTCTTTCTTCATTCTTTCTTTATTTTTCTTTGTTCTTTCTTTCTTTCTTCTTTCTTCTTTCTTTCTACTTTCTTTCTTCTTTATTTCTTGTTTCTTTCTTCTTTCTTTCTTTCTTCTTTCTTTCTTCTTTCTTTCTTTCTAATTTCTTTCTTATTTCTTTCTTCTTTCTTTCTTTTTCTTTCTTCTTTCATTCTTCTTTCTTTCTACTTTCTTTCTTCTTTCTTTCTTTCTTCTTTCTTTCTTCTTCCTTTCTTCTTCCTTTCTTCTTTCTTTCTTTCTTCATTCTTTCTTTCTTCTTTCTTTCTTCTTTCTTTCTTTCTTCTTTCTTTCTTCTTTCTTTCTTTCTTCTTTCTTACTTCTTTCTTTCTTCTTTCTTTATTCTTTCTTTCTTCTTTCTTTCATTCTTCTTTCTTACTTCTTTCTTTCTTTCTTCTTTCTGCTTTAGTTTTTTTCTTACTTCTTTCTTTCTTCTTTCTTTCTTCTTTCTTTCTTCCTTTCTTCTTTCTTTCTTCTTTCTTTCTTTCTTCTTTCTTTCTTCTTACTTCCTTCTTTCTTTCTTCTTTCTTTTTTTCTTTCTTCTTTCTTTCTTCTTTCTTTCTTCTTTCTTTTTTTTTTATTCTTTCTTTCTTCGTTCTTACTTCTCTCTTTCTTCTTTCTTTCTTCTTTCTTACTTCTTTCTTTCGTCTTTCTTTCTTCTTTCTTCCTTCTTTCTTTCTTCTTTCTTTCTTCATTCTTTCTTTCTTCTTTCTTTCTTCTTTCTTTCTTTCTTCTTTCTTCTTTCTTTATTTTTCTTTCTTCTTTCTTTCTTCTTTCTTTCTTGTTTCTTTCTTCTTTCTTCTTTCTTTCTTTCTTCTTTCTTTCTTTCTTCTTTCTTCCTCTCTTATTTCTTTCTTCTTTCTTTCTTCTTTCTTTCTTCTTTCTTACTTCTTTCTTTCTACTTTCTGTCTTCTGTCTTTCTTATTTCTTTCTTATTTCTTTCTTTCTTCATTCTTTCTTCTTTCTGTCTTCTTTCTTTCTTTCTTCTTTCTTTCTTGATTCTTTCTTATGTCCTCTTTCTTTCTTTCTTCTTTCTTTCTTTCTTTCTTCTTTCTTCCTTTCTTCTTTCTTTCTTCTATCTTTCTTTCTACTTTCTTTCTTTCTTCTTTCTTTCTTTTTCCTTTCTTCTTTTTTTCTTCTTTCTTTCTTCCTTCTTTCTTTCTTTCTTCTTTCTTTCTGTCTTCTTTCTTTCTTCCTTCTTTTTTCTTCTTTCTTTCTTTCTTTCTTTCTTTTTTCTTTCTTCTTTCTTTCTTTCTTCATTCTTCTTTCATTCTGTCTTTCTTCTTTCTTTCTTCTTTTTTTCTTCTTTCTTTCTTCTTTCTTTCTTTCTTCTTTCTTTCTTTCTTCTTTCTTTCTTCCTTCTTTCTTTCTTCTTTCTTTCTCTCTTATTTCTTTCTTAATTCTTTCTTTATTCTTTCTTCTTTCATTCTTCTATCTTTCTTCTTTCTTTCTTCTTTCTTTCTTCTTTCTTACTTCTTTCTTTCTTCTTTCTTTTTTCTTTCTTTCTTCTTTCTTTCTTCTTTCTTTCTTCTTTCTTTCTTTCTTCTTTCTTTCTTTCTTTTATTTTTCTTCTTTCTTTCTTCTTTCTTCTTTCTTTCTTTCTTCTTTCTTTCTTCTATCTTTCTTTCTTCTTTCTTTCTTCTTTCTTTCTTCTTTCTTCTTTCTTTCTTCTTTCTTTCCTCTTTCTTCTTTCTTTCTTTCTTCTTTCTTTCTTTCTTCTTTCTTTCTTTCTGCTATCTTTCTTCTTTCTTACTTCTTTCTTTCTTCTTTCTTGCTTACTTCTTTCTTGCTTATTTCTTCTTTCTTCTTTCTTTCTTTCTTCTATCTTTTTCTTTCTTTCTTTCTTCTTTCTTTGTTCTTTCTTTCTTTTTTCTTTCTTCTTTCTTTCTTACTTCTTTATTACTTCTTTCTTTCTTATTTCATTCTTACGTCTTTCTTTCTTCTTTCTCTCTTTTTTCTTTCTTCTTTCTTTCTTCTTTCTTTCTTCTCTCTTAATTCTTTCTTTCTTTCTTCTTTCTTTCTTTCTTCTTTCATTTTCTTCTTCCTTTCTTTCTTCTTTCTTTATTTGTCTTTCTTCTTTCTTTCTTCTTTCTTTTTTTCTGTCTTCTTTCTTTCTTCTTTCTTTCTTTCTTCTTTCTTTCTTTCTTTTATTTTTCTTCTTTCTTTCTTCTTTCTTTCCTCTTTCTTTCTCCTTTCTTTCTTTTTTCTTCTTTCTTTCTTCTTTCTTTCTTCTTTCTTTCTTTCTTCTTTCTTTCTTCTTTCTTTCCTCTTTCTTCTTTCTTTCTTTCTTCTTTCTTTCTTTCTTCTTTCTTTCTTTCTTCTTTCTTCCTCTCTACTTTCCTTCTTCTTTCTTTATTTTTTCTTTCTACTTTATTTCTTCTTTTTTTTTTCTTTTTTCTTTCTTTCTTCTTTCTTTCTTCTTTCTTTTTTCTTTCTTTCTACTTTCTTTCTACTTTCTTTCTTTCTTCTTTCTTCTTTCTTTCTTTCTTATTTCTTCTTTCTTTGTCCTTTCTTTCTTCATTCTTTCTTTCTTCTTTCTTTCTTTCTCATTCTTTCTTCTTTCTACTTTCTTTCTTCTTTCTTTCTTCTTTCTTTCTTCTTTCTTCTTTCTTTGTTTCTTCATTCTTTATTCTTTCTTTCTTCTTTCTTTATTCTTTCTTTCTTTCTTTCTTCCTTCTTTCTTCTTTCTTTCTTCTTTCTTTCTTCTTTCTTTCTTCTTTCTTTCTTTCTTTCTTTCTTTCTTTCTTTCTTTCTTTCTTTCTTTCTTTCTTTCTCTCTTTCTTTCTTTCTTCTTTATTTCCTCTTTCTTCTTTCTTTCTTTGTTCTTTCTTTCTTCTTTCTTTCTTCTTTCTTTCTTCTTTCTTTCTTCTTACTTACTTCTTTCTTTCTTCTTTCTGTCTTCTTTCTTATTTCCTTCTTTCTTAATTCTTTCTTTCTTCTTTCTTTCCTCTTTCTTACTTATTTCTTTCTTCTTTCCGTCTTCTTTCTTTCTTCTTTCTTTCTTATTTCTTTATTTCTTCATTTCTTCATGCTTCTTTCTTTCTTTCTTCTTTCTTTCTTGTTTCTTTCTTCTTTATTTCTATTTTTCTTCTTTCTTTCTTTCATCTTTCTTTCTTTGTTACATCATTCTTACTTCTTTCTTTCTTCCATTCTTTCTTTCTTCTTTTTTCTTCTTTCTTTCTTCTTTCTTTCTTTCTTTTTCTTTCTTTCTTCTTTCTTCTTTCTTCTTTCTTCTTTCTTTTTCTTTCTTTCTTCTTTCTTCTTTCTTATTTCTTTCTTCTTTCTTTCTTCTTCCTTTCTTACTTCTTTCTTTCTTCTTACTTTCATCTTTCTTTCTTCTTTCTTTCTTCTTCCTTTCTTCTTTCTTTCTTTCTTCTTTCCTTCTTCTTTCTTTCTTCTTTCTTTCTTTCTTCTTTCTTTCTTTCTTCTTTCTTTCTTCTTTCTATCTTTCTTTCTTCTTTCTTTCTTCTTTCTTTCTTCTTTCTTTCATCTTTTTTTATTTCTTCTTTCTTCTTTATTTGTTCTTTCTTCTCTCTTTCTTTCTTCTTTCATTCTTTCTTCTTTCTTTTTCCTTTCCTTTTCTTCTTTCTTTCATTCTTCTTTCTTTCTTCTTTCTTTCTTCTTTCTTTCTTCTTTCTTTCTTCTTTCTTTCTTCTTTCTTTCTTCTTCCTTTCTTTCTTTCTTTCTTTCTTCTCTCTTTCTTCTTTCTTTCTTCTTTCTTTCTTTCTTATTTCTTTCTTTCTTCTTTCTTTCTTCTTTCTTTCTTCTTTCTTTCTTTCTTCTTTCTTACTTCTTTCTTTCTTCTTTCTTACTTCTTTCTTTCTTTCTTCTTTCTTACTTACTTCTTTCTTACTTCTTTATTTCTTCTTTCTTTCTTCTTTCTTTCTTCTTCCTTTCTTCTTTCTTTCTTTCTTCTTTCATTCTTCTTTCTTTCTTCTTTCTTTCTTCTTTCTTCTTTCTTCTTTCTTCTTTCTTTCTTCTTTCTTGCTTCTTTCTTTCTTCTGTCTTCTTTCTTTAATTCTTATTTCTTCTTTCTTTCTTTCTTCTTTCTTACTTACTTCTTTTTACTTCTTTCTTTCTTCTTTCTTTCTTCTTTCTTTCTTCCTTTCTTCTTTCTTTCTTCTTTCTTTCTTTCTTCTTTCTTTCTTCTTTCTTTCTTCTTTCTTTCTTCTTTCTTTTTTTCTTCTTTCTTTCTTTCTTCTTTCTTTCTTTCTTCTATCTTTCTTCTTTCTTTCTTCTTTCTTTCTTCTTTGTTGCTTACTTCTTTGTTTCTTCTTTCTTTGTTCTTTCTTTCTTCCTTTCTTCTTTCTTTCTTCTTTCTTTCTTTCTTCTTTCTTTCTTCTTTCTTTCTTCTTTCTTCTTTCTTTTTTTCTTCTTTCTTTCTTTCTTCTTTCTTTCTTTCTTCTATCTTCCTTCTTTCTTTCTTCTTTCTTTCTTCTTTCTTTCTTTCTTCTTTCTTTCTTTCTTCTTTCTTTCTTTCTTCTATCTTTCTTCTTTCTTTCTTCTTTCTTTCTACTTTATTGCTTACTTCTTTGTTTCTTCTTTCTTTGTTCTTTCTTTCTTCTTTCTTTCTTTCTTCTTTCTTCATTCTTTCTTCTTTCTTTATTCTTTATTTCTTGTTTCTTTCTTCATTCTTTCTTTCTTGTTTCTTTCTTCTTTCTTCTTTCCTTCTTTCTTCTTTTTTCCTTTTTTCTTTCTCTCTTCTTTCCTGCTTCTTTCTTTCTTCTTTCTTTCTTTCTTCTTTCTTTATTTTTCTTTCTTCTTTCTTTCTTCTTTCTTTCTTGTTTCTTTCTTCTTTCTTCTTTCTTCTTTCTTTCTTTCGTTTTTCTTTCTTTCTTCTTTCTTTCTTCTTTCTTCCTCTCTTATTTCTTTCTTCTTTCTTTCTTCTTTCTTTCTTCTTTCTTTCCTTTCTTTCTTCTTTCTTTCTTCTTTCTTTCTTCTTTCTGTCTTCTTTCTTTCTTATTTCTTTCTTATTTCTTTCTTTCTTCATTCTTTCTTTATTTTTCTTTGTTCTTTCTTTCTTTCTTCTTTCTTCTTTCTTTCTACTTTCTTTCTTCTTTATTTCTTGTTTCTTTCTTCTTTCTTTCTTTCTTCTTTCTTTCTTCTTTCTTTCTTTCTACTTTCTTTCTTATTTCTTTCTTCTTTCTTTCTTTTTCTTTCTTCTTTCATTCTTCTTTCTTTCTACTTCCTTTCTTCTTTCTTTCTTTCTTCATTCTTTCTTTCTTCTTTCTTTCTTCTTTCTTTCTTTCTTCTTTCTTTCTTCTTTCTTTCTTTCTTCTTTCTTACTTCTTTCTTTCTTATTTCTTTATTCTTTCTTTCTTCTTTCTTTCATTCTTCTTTCTTTCTTCTTTCTTTCTTTCTTCTTTCTTTCTTTCTTCTATCTTTCTTCTTTCTTACTTCTTTCTTTCTTTTTTCTTTTTCTTCTTTCTTCTTTCTTCTTTCTTATTTCTTCTTTCTTTCTTCTTTCTTTCTTCTTTCTTTCTTATTTCTTTCTTTCTTCTTTCTTTCATCTTTTTTCTTTTTTCTTTCTTCTTTATTTCTTCTTTCTTCTCTCTTTCTTTCTTCTTTCATTCTTTCTTCTTTCTTTCTTTTTTCTTTCCTTTTCTTCTTTCTTTCTTTCCTATTTCTTTCTTCTTTCTTTCTTTCTTCTTTCTTTCTTCTTTCTTTCTTCTTCCATTCTTTCTTCTTTCTTTCTTTCTTCTCTCTTTCTTCTTTCTTTCATCTTTATTTTTCTTCTTTCTTTCTTCTTTCATTCTTCTTTCTTTCTTATTTCTTTCTTTTTTTCTTCTTTCTTTCTTATTTCTCTCTTCTTTCTTTCTTGTTTTTTTCTTCATTCTTCTTTCTTTCTTTCTTCTTTCTTTCTTTCTTTTTCTTTCTTCTTTCTTACTGCTTTCTTTCTTCTTTCTGTCTTCTTTCTTTCTTCTTTCTTTCTTTCTTCTTTCTTCATTTTTTCTTCTTTCTTTCTCTCTACTTTCTTTCTTCTTTCTTTATTTTTCTTTATTTTTTCTTTCTTCTTTCATTCTTCTTTCTTTCTTCTTTCTTTCTTCTTTCGTTCTTTGTTACTCCTTTCTCTCTTCTTTCTTTCTTTTTTTCTTTCTTTCTTCTTTCTTTCTTCCTTTTCTTCTTTCTTTCTTCTTTCTTTCTTCTTTCTTTCTTTCTTCTTTCTTTCTTCTTTCTTAATTCTTTCTTTCTTCTTTCTGTCTTCTTTCTTTCTTCTTTCTTTCTTTCTTCTTTCTTTATTTTTCTTTCTTCTTTCTTTCTTCTTTCTTTCTTGTTTCTTTCTTCTTTCTTCTTTCTTCTTTCTTTCTTTCGTCTTTCTTTCTTTCTTCTTTCTTTCTTCTTTCTTCCTCTCTTATTTCTTTCTTCTTTCTTTCTTCTTTCTTTCTTCTTTCTTACTTCTTTCTTTCTACTTTCTGTCTTCTTTCTTTCTTATTTCTTTCTTTCTTCATTCTTTCTTTCTTCTTTCTGTCTTCTTTCTCTCTTTCTTCTTTCTTCTTTCTTTCTTCTTTCATTCTTGATTCTTTCTTATGTCCTCATTCTTTCTTTCTTCTTTCTTTCTTTCTTTCTTCTTTCTTCCTTTCTTCTTTCTTTCTTCTTTCTTTCTTTCTACTTTCTTTCATTCTTCTTTCTTTCTTCTTTCTTTCTTTTTCCTTAATTGTTTTTTTCTTCTTTCTTTCTTTCTTCTTTCTTTCTTTCTTCTTTCTTTCTTTCTTCTTTCTTTCTGTCTTCTTTCTTTCTTCCTTCTTTTTTCTTCTTTCTTTCTTTCTTTCTTTTTTCTTTCTTCTTTCTTTCTTCATTCTTCTTTCATTCTGTCTTTCTTCTTTCTTTCTTCTTTTTTTCTTCTTTCTTTCTTCTTTCTTTCTTTCTTCTTTCTTTCTTTCTTACTGCTTTCTTTCTTCTTTCTTTCTCTCTTATTTCTTTCTTAATTCTTTCTTTATTCTTTCTTCTTTCATTCTTCTATCTTTCTTCTTTCTTTCTTCTTTCTTTCTTCTTTCTTACTTCTTTCTTTCTTCTTTCTTTTTTCTTTCTTTCTTCTTTCTTTCTTCTTTCTTTCTTCTTTCTTTCTTTCTTCTTTCTTTCTTTCTTTTATTTTTCTTCTTTCTTTCTTCTTTCTTTCTTCCTTCTTTCTTTCTTCTTTCTTTCTTCTATCTTTCTTTCTTCTTTCTTTCTTCTTTCTTCTTTTTTCTTCTTTCTTTCCTCTTTCTTCTTTCTTTCTTTCTTCTTTCTTTCTTTCTTCTTTCTTTCTTTCTGCTATCTTTCTTCTTTCTTACTTCTTTCTTTCTTCTTTCTTGCTTACTTCTTTCTTTCTTGCTTATTTCTTCTTTCTTCTTTCTTTCTTTCTTCTATCTTTTTCTTTCTTTCTTTCTTCTTTCTTTGTTCTTTCTTTCTTTTTTCTTTCTTCTTTCTTTCTTACTTCTTTATTACTTCTTTCTTTCTTATTTCATTCTTACGTCTTTCTTTCTTCTTTCTTTCTTTTTTCTTTCTTCTTTCTTTCTTCTTTCTTTCTTCTCTCTTAATTCTTTCTTTCTTTCTTCTTTCTTTCTTTCTTCTTTCATTTTCTTCTTCCTTTCTTTCTTCTTGCTTTATTTGTCTTTCTTCTTTCTTTCTTCTTTCTTTTTTTCTGTCTTCTTTCTTTCTTCTTTCTTTCTTTCTTCTTTCTTTCTTTCTTTATTTTTCTTCTTTCTTTCTTCTTTCTTTCCTCTTTCTTTCTCCTTTCTTTCTTTTTTCTTCTTTCTTTCTTCTTTCTTTCTTCTTTCTTTCTTTCTTCTTTCTTTCTTCTTTCTTTCCTCTTTCTTCTTTCTTTCTTTCTTCTTTCTTTCTTTCTTCTTTCTTTCTTTCTTCTTTCTTCCTCTCTACTTTCCTTCTTCTTTCTTTATTTTTTCTCTCTACTTTCTTTCTTCTTTTTTTTTCTTTTTTCTTTCTTCTTTCTTTTTTCTTTCTTTCTACTTTCTTTCTACTTTCTTTCTTCTTTCTTCTTTCTTTCTTTCTTATTTCTTCTTTCTTTGTCCTTTCTTTCTTCATTCTTTCTTTCTTCTTTCTTCCTTTCTCATTCTTTCTTCTTTCTACTTTCTTTCTTCTTTCTTTCTTCTTTCTTTCTTCTTTCTTTGTTTCTTCATTCTTTATTCTTTCTTCTTTCTTTATTCTTTCTTTCTTTCTTTCTTCCTTCTTTCTTCTTTCTTTCTTCTTTCTTTCTTCTTTCTTTCTTCTTTCTTTCTTTCTTTCTTTCTTTCTTTCTTTCTTTCTTTCTTTCTCTCTTTCTTTCTCTCTTTCTTTCTTTCTTCTTTATTTCCTCTTTCTTCTTTCTTTCTTTGTTCTTTCTTTCTTCTTTCTTTCTTCTTTCTTTCTTCTTTCTTTCTTCTTTCTTTCTTCTTACTTACTTCTTTCTTTCTTCTTTCTGTCTTCTTTCTTATTTCCTTCTTTCTTAATTCTTTCTTACTTCTTTCTTTCCTCTTTCTTACTTCTTTCTTTCTTCTTTCCGTCTTCTTTCTTTCTTCTTTCTTTCTTATTTCTTTATTTCTTCATTTCTTCATGCTTCTTTCTTTCTTTCTTCTTTCTTTCTTGTTTCTTTCTTCTTTATTTCTATTTTTCTTCTTTCTTTCTTTCATCTTTCTTTCTTTGTTACTTCATTCTTACTTCTTTCTTTCTTCCATTCTTTCTTTCTTCTTTTTTCTTCTTTCTTTCTTCTTTCTTTCTTTCTTTTTCTTTCTTTCTTCTTTCTTCTTTCTTCTTTCTTCTTTCTTTTTCTTTCTTTCTTCTTTCTTTTTTATTTCTTTCTTCTTTCTTTCTTCTTTCTTTCTTCTTCCTTTCTTACTTCTTTCTTTCTTCTTACTTTCATCTTTCTTTCTTCTTTCTTTCTTCTTCCTTTCTTCTTTCTTTCTTTCTTCTTTCTTTCTTCTTTCTTTCTTCTTTCTTTCTTTCTTCTTTCTTTCTTCTTTGTTGCTTACTTCTTTGTTTCTTCTTTCTTTGTTCTTTCTTTCTTCTTTCTTTCTTTCTTCTTTCTTCATTCTTTCTTCTTTCTTTATTCTTTCTTTCTTGTTTCTTTCTTCATTCTTTCTTTCTTGTTTGTTTCTTCTTTCTTCTTTCCTTCTTTCTTCTTTTTTCCTTTTTTCTTTCTTTCTTCTTTCCTGCTTCTTTCTTTCTTGTTTCTTTCTTTCTACTTTCTTTCTTTCTTCTTTCTTTCTTCTTTCTTTCTTTCTTCTTTCTTTTTTTTCTTCTGTCTTCTTTCTTCCTTCTTTCTTTCTTCTTTCTTTACTTCTTCCTTCTTTCTTACTTCTTTCTCACTTCTTTCTTTCTTCTTTATTTCTTCTTTCTTTCTTCTTTCTTTCTTCTTTCTTTCCTCTTTCTTTCTTCTTTCTTTCTTCTTTCTTTCTTCTTTCTTTCTTCTTTCTGTATTCTTTCTTTCTTATTTCTTTCTTATTTCTTTCTTTCTTCATTCTTTCTTTCTTTTTTCTTTCTTCTTTCTTTCTTTCTTCTTTCTTCTTTCTTTCTACTTTCTTTCTTCTTTATTTCTTGTTTCTTTCTTCTTTCTTTCTTTCTTCTTTCTTTCTTCTTTCTTTCTTTCTTCTTACTTCTTTCATTCTTCTTTCTTTCTACTTTCTTTCTTCTTTCTTTCTTCTTTCTTTCTTTATTCTTTTTCTCTCTTCTTTCTTTCTTCTTTCTTTCCTCTTACTTTCTTCTTTCTTTCTTCTTTCTTTCTTCTTTCTTTCTTCTTTCCGTATTCTTTCTTTCTTATTTCTTTCTTATTTCTTTCTTTCTTCATTCTTTCTTTCTTTTTTCTTTCTTCTTTCTTTCTTTCTTCTTTCTTTCTTCTTACTTTCGTCTTTCTTTCTACTTTCTTTTTTTCTTTCTTCTTTCTTTCTTCTTTCTGTCTTCTTTCTTACTTCTTTCTTTCGTCTTTCTTTCTTCTTTCTTTCTTCTTTCTTTCTTCTTTCTTTCTTTCTTCTTTCTTTCTTTCTTCTATCTTTCTTCTTTCTTTCTTCTTTCTTTCTTCTTTGTTGCTTACTTCTTTGTTTCTTCTTTCTTTGTTCTTTCTTTCTTCTTTCTTTCTTTCTTCTTTCTTCATTCTTTCTTCATACTTTATTCTTTATTTCTTGTTTCTTTCTTCATTCTTTCTTTCTTGTTTCTTTCTTCTTTCTTCTTTCCTTCTTTCTTCTTTTTTCCTTTTTCCTTTTTTCTTCTTTCCTGCTTCTTTCTTTCTTTCTACTTTCTTTCTTCTTTATTTCTTGTTTCTTTCTTCTTTCTTTCTTTCTTCTTTCTTTCTTCTTTCTTCTTTCTTCTTTCTTTCTTCTTTCATTCTTCTTTCTTTCTTTCTTCTTTCTTTCTTTCTTCTTTCTTTCTTCTTTCTTCTTTCTTTCTTTCTTCTTTATACTTCTTTCTTTCTTCTTTCTTTCTTCTTTCTTCTTTCTTTAATTCTTATTTCTTAATTCTTTCTTTCTTTCTTCTTTCTTACTTACTTCTTTTTACTTCTTTCTTTCTTCATTCTTTCTTCTTTCTTCCTTTCTTCTTTCTTTCTTCTTTCTTTCTTTCTTCTTTCTTTCTTCTTACTTTCTTCTTTCTTTCTTCTTTATTTTTTTCTTTCTTCTTTCTTTCTTCTTTCTGTCTTCTTTCTTTCTTCTTTCTTTTTTTTTTATTCTTTCTTTCTTCCTTCTTTCTTCTTTCTTTCATTCTTTTTTCTTACTTCTTTCTTTCTTTCTTCTTTCTTACTTACTTCTTTCTTACTTCTTTATTTCTTCTTTCTTTCTTCTTCCTTTCTTCTTTCTTTCTTTCTTCTTTCATTCTTCTTTCTTTCTTCATTCTTTCTTTCTTCTTTCTTCTTTCTTCTTTCTTTCTTCTTTCTTGCTTCTTTCTTTCTTCTGTCTTCTTTCTTTCTTTCTTCTTTCTTTTTTCTTTCTTTCTTCTTTCTTCTTTCTTTCTTCTTTCATTCTTCTTTCTTTCTTTCTTCTTTCTTTCTTTCTTCTTTATTTCTTCTTTCTTCTTTCTTTCTTTCTTCTTTATACTTCTTTCTTTCTTTTTTCTTCCTTCTTTCTTCTTTCTTTAATTCTTATTTCTTAATTCTTTCTTTCTTTCTTCTTTCTTACTTACTTCTTTTTACTTCTTTCTTTCTTCATTCTTTCTTCTTTCTTTCTTCCTTTCTTCTTTCTTTCTTCTTTCTTTCTTTCTTCTTTCTTTCTTCTTCCTTACTTCTTTCTTTCTTCTTTCTTACTTCTTTCTTTCTTATTTCTTTCTTATTTCTTTCTTTCTTCATTCTTTCTTTCTTTTTTTTTCTTCTTTCTTTCTTTCTTCTTTCTTCTTTCTTAATACTTTCTTTCTTCTTTATTTCTTGTTTCTTTCTTCTTTCTTTCTTTCTTCTTTCTTTCTTCTTTCTTTCTTTCTACTTTCTTTCTTTCTTTCTTCTTTCTTCTTTCTTTCTTCTTACTTCTTTCATTCTTCTTTCTTTCTACTTTCTTTCTTCTTTCTTTCTTCTTTCTTTCTTTATTCTTTTTCTCTCTTCTTTCTTTCTTCTTTCTTTCTTTCTTCATTCTTTCTTTCTTCTTTCTTTCTTCTTTCTTTCTTCTTTCTTTCTTTCTTCTTTCTTTCTTCTTTCTTTCTTTCTTCTTTCTTACTTCTTTCTTTCTTCTTTCTTTATTCTTTCTTTCTTCTTTCTTACTTACTTCTTTTTACTTCTTTCTTTCTTCTTTCTTTCTTCTTTCTTTCTTCCTTTCTTCTTTCTTCCTTCTTTCTTTCTATCTTCTTTCTTTCTTCTTTCTGTCTTCTTTCTTTCTTCTTTCTTTTTTTTTTTATTCTTTCTTTCTTCTTTCTTACTTCTTTCTTTCTTCTTTCTTCTTTCTTACTTCTTTCTTTCTTCTTTCTTCTTTCTTACTTCTTTCTTTCGTCTTTCTTTATTCTTTCTTTCTTCTTTCTTTCATTCTTCTTTCTTACTTCTTTCTTTCTTTCTTCTTTCTGCTTTAGTTTTTTTCTTACTTCTTTCTTTCTTCTTTCTTTCTTCTTTCTTTCTTCCTTTCTTCTTTCTTTCTTCTTTCTTTCTTTCTTCTTTCTTTCTTCTTACTTCCTTCTTTCTTTCTTCTTTCTTTTTTCTTTCTTCTTTCTTTCTTCTTTCTTTATTTTATTCTTTCTTTCTTCGTTCTTACTTCTCTCTTTCTTCTTTCTTTCTTCTTTCTTACTTCTTTCTTTCGTCTTTCTTTCTTCTTTCTTCCTTCTTTCTTTCTTCTTTCTTTCTTTCTACTTTCTTTCTTTCTTCTTTCTTTCTTCTTTCTTTCTTCTTTCTTTCTTTCTTCTTTCTTTTTTTCTTCTGTCTTCTTTCTTTCTTCCTTCTTTCTTTCTTCTTTCTTTACTTCTTCCTTTTTTCTTACTTCTTTCTTACTTCTTTCTTTCTTCTTTCTTTCTTCTTTCTTTCTTCTTTCTTTCCTTTCTTTCTTCTTTCTTTCTTCTTTCTTTCTTCTTATTTCTTTCTTCTTTCTTTCTTTCTTCCTGCTTTCTTTCTTCTTTCTTTCTCTCTTATTTCTTTCTTAATTCTTTCTTTATTCTTTCTTCTTTCATTCTTCTATCTTTCTTCTTTCTTTCTTCTTTCTTCTTTCTTACTTCTTTCTTTCTTCTTTCTTTTTTCTTTCTTTCTTCTTTCTTTCTTCTTTCTTTCTTCTTTCTTTCTTTCTTCTTTCTTTCTTTCTTTTATTTTTCTTCTTTCTTTCTTCTTTCTTTCTTCTTTCTTTCTTTCTTCTTTCTTTCTTCTATCTTTCTTTCTTCTTTCTTTCTTCTTTCTTTCTTCTTTCTTCTTTTTTCTTCTTTCTTTCCTCTTTCTTCTTTCTTTCTTTCTTCTTTCTTTCTTTCTTCTTTCTTTCTTTCTGCTATCTTTCTTCTTTCTTACTTCTTTCTTTCTTCTTTCTTGCTTACTTCTTTCTTTCTTGCTTATTTCTTCTTTCTTCTTTCTTTCTTTCTTCTATCTTTTTCTTTCTTTCTTTCTTCTTTCTTTGTTCTTTCTTTCTTTTTTCTTTCTTCTTTCTTTCTTACTTCTTTATTACTTCTTTCTTTCTTATTTCATTCTTACGTCTTTCTTTCTTCTTTCTTTCTTTTTTCTTTCTTCTTTCTTTCTTCTTTCTTTCTTCTCTCTTAATTCTTTCTTTCTTTCTTCTTTCTTTCTTTCTTCTTTCATTTTCTTCTTCCTTTCTTTCTTCTTGCTTTATTTGTCTTTCTTCTTTCTTTCTTCTTTCTTTTTTTCTGTCTTCTTTCTTTCTTCTTTCTTTCTTTCTTCTTTCTTTCTTTCTTTTATTTTTCTTCTTTCTTTCTTCTTTCTTTCCTCTTTCTTTCTCCTTTCTTTCTTTTTTCTTCTTTCTTTCTTCTTTCTTTCTTCTTTCTTTCTTTCTTCTTTCTTTCTTCTTTCTTTCCTCTTTCTTCTTTCTTTCTTTCTTCTTTCTTTCTTTCTTCTTTCTTTCTTTCTTCTTTCTTCCTCTCTACTTTCCTTCTTCTTTCTTTATTTTTTCTCTCTACTTTCTTTCTTCTTTTTTTTTTCTTTTTTCTTTCTTTCTTCTTTCTTTCTTCTTTCTTTTTTCTTTCTTTCTACTTTCTTTCTACTTTCTTTCTTCTTTCTTCTTTCTTTCTTTCTTATTTCTTCTTTCTTTGTCCTTTCTTTCTTCATTCTTTCTTTCTTCTTTCTTCCTTTCTCATTCTTTCTTCTTTCTACTTTCTTTCTTCTTTCTTTCTTCTTTCTTTCTTCTTTCTTTGTTTCTTCATTCTTTATTCTTTCTTCTTTCTTTATTCTTTCTTTCTTTCTTTCTTCCTTCATTCTTCTTTCTTTCTTCTTTCTTTCTTCTTTCTTTCTTCTTTCTTTCTTTCTTTCTTTCTTTCTTTCTTTCTTTCTTTCTTTCTTTCTTTCTCTCTTTCTTTCTTTCTTCTTTATTTCCTCTTTCTTCTTTCTTTCTTTGTTCTTTCTTTCTTCTTTCTTTCTTCTTTCTTTCTTCTTTCTTTCTTCTTTCTTTCTTCTTACTTACTTCTTTCTTTCTTCTTTCTGTCTTCTTTCTTATTTCCTTCTTTCTTAATTCTTTCTTACTTCTTTCTTTCCTCTTTCTTACTTCTTTCTTTCTTCTTTCCGTCTTCTTTCTTTCTTCTTTCTTTCTTATTTCTTTATTT
Organism: Columba livia; assembly: GCF_036013475.1. NCBI lineage: Eukaryota > Metazoa > Chordata > Aves > Columbiformes > Columbidae > Columba > Columba livia. The sequence goes on from NW_027043304.1 coordinate 135,577, forward strand.
CTTCATTTCTTCATGCTTCTTTCTTTCTTTCTTCTTTCTTTCTTGTTTCTTTCTTCTTTATTTCTATTTTTCTTCTTTCTTTCTTTCATCTTTCTTTCTTTGTTACTTCATTCTTACTTCTTTCTTTCTTCCATTCTTTCTTTCTTCTTTTTTCTTCTTTCTTTCTTCTTTCTTTCTTTCTTTTTCTTTCTTTCTTCTTTCTTCTTTCTTCTTTCTTCTTTCTTTTTCTTTCTTTCTTCTTTCTTCTTTTTTATTTCTTTCTTCTTTCTTTCTTCTTTCTTTCTTCTTCCTTTCTTACTTCTTTCTTTCTTCTTACTTTCATCTTTCTTTCTTCTTTCTTTCTTCTTCCTTTCTTCTTTCTTTCTTTCTTCTTTCTTTCTTCTTTCTTTCTTCTTTCTTTCTTTCTTCTTTCTTTCTTCTTTGTTGCTTACTTCTTTGTTTCTTCTTTCTTTGTTCTTTCTTTCTTCTTTCTTTCTTTCTTCTTTCTTCATTCTTTCTTCTTTCTTTATTCTTTCTTTCTTGTTTCTTTCTTCATTCTTTCTTTCTTGTTTCTTTCTTCTTTCTTCTTTCCTTCTTTCTTCTTTTTTCCTTTTTTCTTTCTTTCTTCTTTCCTGCTTCTTTCTTTCTTGTTTCTTTCTTTCTACTTTCTTTCTTTCTTCTTTCTTTCTTCTTTCTTTCTTTCTTCTTTCTTTTTTTTCTTCTGTCTTCTTTCTTCCTTCTTTCTTTCTTCTTTCTTTACTTCTTCCTTCTTTCTTACTTCTTTCTCACTTCTTTCTTTCTTCTTTATTTCTTCTTTCTTTCTTCTTTCTTTCTTCTTTCTTTCCTCTTTCTTTCTTCTTTCTTTCTTCTTTCTTTCTTCTTTCTTTCTTCTTTCTGTATTCTTTCTTTCTTATTTCTTTCTTATTTCTTTCTTTCTTCATTCTTTCTTTCTTTTTTCTTTCTTCTTTCTTTCTTTCTTCTTTCTTCTTTCTTTCTACTTTCTTTCTTCTTTATTTCTTGTTTCTTTCTTCTTTCTTTCTTTCTTCTTTCTTTCTTCTTTCTTTCTTTCTTCTTACTTCTTTCATTCTTCTTTCTTTCTACTTTCTTTCTTCTTTCTTTCTTCTTTCTTTCTTTATTCTTTTTCTCTCTTCTTTCTTTCTTCTTTCTTTCCTCTTTCTTTCTTCTTTCTTTCTTCTTTCTTTCTTCTTTCTTTCTTCTTTCCGTATTCTTTCTTTCTTATTTCTTTCTTATTTCTTTCTTTCTTCATTCTTTCTTTCTTTTTTCTTTCTTCTTTCTTTCTTTCTTCTTTCTTTCTTCTTACTTTCGTCTTTCTTTCTACTTTCTTTTTTCTTTCTTCTTTCTTTCTTCTTTCTGTCTTCTTTCTTACTTCTTTCTTTCGTCTTTCTTTCTTCTTTCTTCCTTCTTTCTTTCTTCTTTCTTTCTTCTTTCTTTCTTTCTTCTTTCTTTCTTTCTTCTATCTTTCTTCTTTCTTTCTTCTTTCTTTCTTCTTTGTTGCTTACTTCTTTGTTTCTTCTTTCTTTGTTCTTTCTTTCTTCTTTCTTTCTTTCTTCTTTCTTCATTCTTTCTTCATACTTTATTCTTTATTTCTTGTTTCTTTCTTCATTCTTTCTTTCTTGTTTCTTTCTTCTTTCTTCTTTCCTTCTTTCTTCTTTTTTCCTTTTTCCTTTTTTCTTCTTTCCTGCTTCTTTCTTTCTTTCTACTTTCTTTCTTCTTTATTTCTTGTTTCTTTCTTCTTTCTTTCTTTCTTCTTTCTTTCTTCTTTCTTCTTTCTTCTTTCTTTCTTCTTTCATTCTTCTTTCTTTCTTTCTTCTTTCTTTCTTTCTTCTTTCTTTCTTCTTTCTTCTTTCTTTCTTTCTTCTTTATACTTCTTTCTTTCTTCTTTCTTTCTTCTTTCTTCTTTCTTTAATTCTTATTTCTTAATTCTTTCTTTCTTTCTTCTTTCTTACTTACTTCTTTTTACTTCTTTCTTTCTTCATTCTTTCTTCTTTCTTATTTTCTTCTTTCTTTCTTCTTTCTTTCTTTCTTCTTTCTTTCTTCTTACTTTCTTCTTTCTTTCTTCTTTATTTTTTTCTTTCTTCTTTCTTTCTTCTTTCTGTCTTCTTTCTTTCTTCTTTCTTTTTTTTTTATTCTTTCTTTCTTCCTTCTTTCTTCTTTCTTTCATTCTTTTTTCTTACTTCTTTCTTTCTTTCTTCTTTCTTACTTACTTCTTTCTTACTTCTTTATTTCTTCTTTCTTTCTTCTTCCTTTCTTCATTCTTTCTTTCTTCTTTCATTCTTCTTTCTTTCTTCATTCTTTCTTTCTTCTTTCTTCTTTCTTCTTTCTTTCTTCTTTCTTGCTTCTTTCTTTCTTCTGTCTTCTTTCTTTCTTTCTTCTTTCTTTCTTCTTTCTTTCTTCTTTCTTCTTTCTTTCTTCTTTCATTCTTCTTTCTTTCTTTCTTCTTTCTTTCTTTCTTCTTTCTTTCTTCTTTCTTCTTTCTTTCTTTCTTCTTTATACTTCTTTCTTTCTTTTTTCTTCCTTCTTTCTTCTTTCTTTAATTCTTATTTCTTAATTCTTTCTTTCTTTCTTCTTTCTTACTTACTTCTTTTTACTTCTTTCTTTCTTCATTCTTTCTTCTTTCTTTCTTCCTTTCTTCTTTCTTTCTTCTTTCTTTCTTTCTTCTTTCTTTCTTCTTCCTTACTTCTTTCTTTCTTCTTTCTTACTTCTTTCTTTCTTATTTCTTTCTTATTTCTTTCTTTCTTCATTCTTTCTTTCTTTTTTTTTCTTCTTTCTTTCTTTCTTCTTTCTTCTTTCTTAATACTTTCTTTCTTCTTTATTTCTTGTTTCTTTCTTCTTTCTTTCTTTCTTCTTTCTTTCTTCTTTCTTTCTTTCTACTTTCTTTCTTTCTTTCTTCTTTCTTCTTTCTTTCTTCTTACTTCTTTCATTCTTCTTTCTTTCTACTTTCTTTCTTCTTTCTTTCTTCTTTCTTTCTTTATTCTTTTTCTCTCTTCTTTCTTTCTTCTTTCTTTCTTTCTTCATTCTTTCTTTCTTCTTTCTTTCTTCTTTCTTTCTTCTTTCTTTCTTTCTTCTTTCTTCTTTCTTTCTTTCTTCTTTCTTACTTCTTTCTTTCTTCTTTCTTTATTCTTTCTTTCTTCTTTCTTACTTACTTCTTTTTACTTCTTTCTTTCTTCTTTCTTTCTTCTTTCTTTCTTCCTTTCTTCTTTCTTCCTTCTTTCTTTCTATCTTCTTTCTTTCTTCTTTCTGTCTTCTTTCTTTCTTCTTTCTTTTTTTTTTTTTATTCTTTCTTTCTTCTTTCTTACTTCTTTCTTTCTTCTTTCTTCGTTCTTACTTCTTTCTTTCTTCTTTCTTCTTTCTTACTTCTTTCTTTCGTCTTTCTTTATTCTTTCTTTCTTCTTTCTTTCATTCTTCTTTCTTACTTCTTTCTTTCTTTCTTCTTTCTGCTTTAGTTTTTTTCTTACTTCTTTCTTTCTTCTTTCTTTCTTCTTTCTTTCTTCCTTTCTTCTTTCTTTCTTCTTTCTTTCTTTCTTCTTTCTTTCTTCTTACTTCCTTCTTTCTTTCTTCTTTCTTTTTTTCTTTCTTCTTTCTTTCTTCTTTCTTTCTTCTTTCTTTATTTTATTCTTTCTTTCTTCGTTCTTACTTCTCTCTTTCTTCTTTCTTTCTTCTTTCTTACTTCTTTCTTTCGTCTTTCTTTCTTCTTTCTTCCTTCTTTCTTTCTTCTTTCTTTCTTTCTACTTTCTTTCTTTCTTCTTTCTTTCTTCTTTCTTTCTTCTTTCTTTCTTTCTTCTTTCTTTTTTTCTTCTGTCTTCTTTCTTTCTTCCTTCTTTCTTTCTTCTTTCTTTACTTCTTCCTTTTTTCTTACTTCTTTCTTACTTCTTTCTTTCTTCTTTCTTTCTTCTTTCTTTCTTCTTTCTTTCCTTTCTTTCTTCTTTCTTTCTTCTTTCTTTCTTCTTTCTTTCTTCTTTCTGTCTTCTTTCTTTCTTATTTCTTTCTTATTTCTTTCTTTCTTCATTCTTTCTTTATTTTTCTTTGTTCTTTCTTTCTTTCTTCTTTCTTCTTTCTTTCTACTTTCTTTCTTCTTTATTTCTTGTTTCTTTCTTCTTTCTTTCTTTCTTCTTTCTTTCTTCTTTCTTTCTTTCTACTTTCTTTCTTATTTCTTTCTTCTTTCTTTCTTTTTCTTTCTTCTTTCATTCTTCTTTCTTTCTACTTCCTTTCTTCTTTCTTTCTTTCTTCATTCTTTCTTTCTTCTTTCTTTCTTCTTTCTTTCTTTCTTCTTTCTTTCTTCTTTCTTTCTTTCTTCTTTCTTACTTCTTTCTTTCTTATTTCTTTATTCTTTCTTTCTTCTTTCTTTCATTCTTCTTTCTTTCTTCTTTCTTTCTTTCTTCTTTCTTTCTTTCTTCTATCTTTCTTCTTTCTTACTTCTTTCTTTCTTTTTTCTTTTTCTTCTTTCTTCTTTCTTCTTTCTTATTTCTTCTTTCTTTCTTCTTTCTTTCTTCTTTCTTTCTTATTTCTTTCTTTCTTCTTTCTTTCATCTTTTTTCTTTTTTCTTTCTTCTTTATTTCTTCTTTCTTCTCTCTTTCTTTCTTCTTTCATTCTTTCTTCTTTCTTTCTTTTTTCTTTCCTTTTCTTCTTTCTTTCTTTCCTCTTTCTTTCTTCTTTCTTTCTTTCTTCTTTCTTTCTTCTTTCTTTCTTCTTCCTTTCTTTCTTCTTTCTTTCTTTCTTCTCTCTTTCTTCTTTCTTTCATCTTTATTTTTCTTCTTTCTTTCTTCTTTCATTCTTCTTTCTTTCTTATTTCTTTCTTTTTTTCTTCTTTCTTTCTTATTTCTCTCTTCTTTCTTTCATGTTTTTTTCTTCATTCTTCTTTCTTTCTTTCTTCTTTCTTTCTTTCTTTTTCTTTCTTCTTTCTTACTGCTTTCTTTCTTCTTTCTGTCTTCTTTCTTTCTTCTTTCTTTCTTTCTTCTTTCTTCATTTTTTCTTCTTTCTTTCTCTCTACTTTCTTTCTTCTTTCTTTATTTTTCTTTATTTTTTCTTTCTTCTTTCATTCTTCTTTCTTTCTTCTTTCTTTCTTCTTTCGTTCTTTGTTACTCCTTTCTCTCTTCTTTCTTTCTTTTTTTCTTTCTTTCTTCTTTCTTTCTTCCTTTTCTTCTTTCTTTCTTCTTTCTTTCTTCTTTCTTTCTTTCTTCTTTCTTTCTTCTTTCTTAATTCTTTCTTTCTTCTTTCTGTCTTCTTTCTTTCTTCTTTCTTTCTTTCTTCTTTCTTTATTTTTCTTTCTTCTTTCTTTCTTCTTTCTTTCTTGTTTCTTTCTTCTTTCTTCTTTCTTCTTTCTTTCTTTCGTCTTTCTTTCTTTCTTCTTTCTTTCTTCTTTCTTCCTCTCTTATTTCTTTCTTCTTTCTTCTTTCTTTCTTCTTTCTTACTTCTTTCTTTCTACTTTCTGTCTTCTTTCTTTCTTATTTCTTTCTTTCTTCATTCTTTCTTTCTTCTTTCTGTCTTCTTTCTCTCTTTCTTCTTTCTTCTTTCTTTCTTCTTTCTTCTTTCTTTCTTCTTTCATTCTTGATTCTTTCTTATGTCCTCATTCTTTCTTTCTTCTTTCTTTCTTTCTTTCTTCTTTCTTCCTTTCTTCTTTCTTTCTTCTTTCTTTCTTTCTACTTTCTTTCATTCTTCTTTCTTTCTTCTTTCTTTCTTTTTCCTTAATTGTTTTTTTCTTCTTTCTTTCTTTCTTCCTTCTTTTTTCTTCTTTCTTTCTTTCTTTCTTTTTTCTTTCTTCTTTCTTTCTTCATTCTTCTTTCATTCTGTCTTTCTTCTTTCTTTCTTCTTTTTTTCTTCTTTCTTTCTTCTTTCTTTCTTTCTTCTTTCTTTCTTTCTTACTGCTTTCTTTCTTCTTTCTTTCTCTCTTATTTCTTTCTTAATTCTTTCTTTATTCTTTCTTCTTTCATTCTTCTATCTTTCTTCTTTCTTTCTTCTTTCTTTCTTCTTTCTTACTTCTTTCTTTCTTCTTTCTTTTTTCTTTCTTTCTTCTTTCTTTCTTCTTTCTTTCTTCTTTCTTTCTTTCTTCTTTCTTTCTTTCTTTTATTTTTCTTCTTTCTTTCTTCTTTCTTTCTTCCTTCTTTCTTTCTTCTTTCTTTCTTCTATCTTTCTTTCTTCTTTCTTTCTTCTTTCTTCTTTTTTCTTCTTTCTTTCCTCTTTCTTCTTTCTTTCTTTCTTCTTTCTTTCTTTCTTCTTTCTTTCTTTCTGCTATCTTTCTTCTTTCTTACTTCTTTCTTTCTTCTTTCTTGCTTACTTCTTTCTTTCTTGCTTATTTCTTCTTTCTTCTTTCTTTCTTTCTTCTATCTTTTTCTTTCTTTCTTTCTTCTTTCTTTGTTCTTTCTTTCTTTTTTCTTTCTTCTTTCTTTCTTACTTCTTTATTACTTCTTTCTTTCTTATTTCATTCTTACGTCTTTCTTTCTTCTTTCTTTCTTTTTTCTTTCTTCTTTCTTTCTTCTTTCTTTCTTCTCTCTTAATTCTTTCTTTCTTTCTTCTTTCTTTCTTTCTTCTTTCATTTTCTTCTTCCTTTCTTTCTTCTTGCTTTATTTGTCTTTCTTCTTTCTTTCTTCTTTCTTTTTTTCTGTCTTCTTTCTTTCTTCTTTCTTTCTTTCTTCTTTCTTTCTTTCTTTTATTTTTCTTCTTTCTTTCTTCTTTCTTTCCTCTTTCTTTCTCCTTTCTTTCTTTTTTCTTCTTTCTTTCTTCTTTCTTTCTTCTTTCTTTCTTTCTTCTTTCTTTCTTCTTTCTTTCCTCTTTCTTCTTTCTTTCTTTCTTCTTTCTTTCTTTCTTCTTTCTTTCTTTCTTCTTTCTTCCTCTCTACTTTCCTTCTTCTTTCTTTATTTTTTCTCTCTACTTTCTTTCTTCTTTTTTTTTTCTTTTTTCTTTCTTTCTTCTTTCTTTCTTCTTTCTTTTTTCTTTCTTTCTACTTTCTTTCTACTTTCTTTCTTCTTTCTTCTTTCTTTCTTTCTTATTTCTTCTTTCTTTGTCCTTTCTTTCTTCATTCTTTCTTTCTTCTTTCTTCCTTTCTCATTCTTTCTTCTTTCTACTTTCTTTCTTCTTTCTTTCTTCTTTCTTTCTTCTTTCTTTGTTTCTTCATTCTTTATTCTTTCTTCTTTCTTTATTCTTTCTTTCTTTCTTTCTTCCTTCTTTCTTCTTTCTTTCTTCTTTCTTTCTTCTTTCTTTCTTCTTTCTTTCTTTCTTTCTTTCTTTCTTTCTTTCTTTCTTTCTTTCTTTCTTTCTTTCTTTCTTTCTTTCTCTCTTTCTTTCTTTCTTCTTTATTTCCTCTTTCTTCTTTCTTTCTTTGTTCTTTCTTTCTTCTTTCTTTCTTCTTTCTTTCTTCTTTCTTTCTTCTTACTTACTTCTTTCTTTCTTCTTTCTGTCTTCTTTCTTATTTCCTTCTTTCTTAATTCTTTCTTACTTCTTTCTTTCCTCTTTCTTACTTCTTTCTTTTTTCTTTCCGTCTTCTTTCTTTCTTCTTTCTTTCTTATTTCTTTATTTCTTCATTTCTTCATGCTTCTTTCTTTCTTTCTTCTTTCTTTCTTGTTTCTTTCTTCTTTATTTCTATTTTTCTTCTTTCTTTCTTTCATCTTTCTTTCTTTGTTACTTCATTCTTAATTCTTTCTTTCTTCCATTCTTTCTTTCTTCTTTTTTCTTCTTTCTTTCTTCTTTCTTTCTTTCTTTTTCTTTCTTTCTTCTTTCTTCTTTCTTCTTTCTTTTTCTTTCTTTCTTCTTTCTTCTTTTTTATTTCTTTCTTCTTTCTTTCTTCTTTCTTTCTTCTTCCTTTCTTACTTCTTTCTTTCTTCTTACTTTCATCTTTCTTTCTTCTTTCTTTCTTCTTCCTTTCTTCTTTCTTTCTTTCTTCTTTCTTTCTTCTTTCTTTCTTCTTTCTTTCTTTCTTCTTTCTTTCTTCTTTGTTGCTTACTTCTTTGTTTCTTCTTTCTTTGTTCTTTCTTTCTTCTTTCTTTCTTTCTTCTTTCTTCATTCTTTCTTCTTTCTTTATTCTTTCTTTCTTGTTTCTTTCTTCATTCTTTCTTTCTTGTTTCTTTCTTCTTTCTTCTTTCCTTCTTTCTTCTTTTTTCCTTTTTTCTTTCTTTCTTCTTTCCTGCTTCTTTCTTTCTTGTTTCTTTCTTTCTACTTTCTTTCTTTCTTCTTTCTTTCTTCTTTCTTTCTTTCTTCTTTCTTTTTTTTCTTCTGTCTTCTTTCTTCCTTCTTTCTTTCTTCTTTATTTACTTCTTCCTTCTTTCTTACTTCTTTCTCACTTCTTTCTTTCTTCTTTATTTCTTCTTTCTTTCTTCTTTCTTTCCTCTTTCTTTCTTCTTTCTTTCTTCTTTCTTTCTTCTTTCTTTCTTCTTTCTGTATTCTTTCTTTCTTATTTCTTTCTTATTTCTTTCTTTCTTCATTCTTTCTTTCTTTTTTCTTTCTTCTTTCTTTCTTTCTTCTTTCTTCTTTCTTTCTACTTTCTTTCTTCTTTATTTCTTGTTTCTTTCTTCTTTCTTTCTTTCTTCTTTCTTTCTTCTTTCTTTCTTTCTTCTTACTTCTTTCATTCTTCTTTCTTTCTACTTTCTTTCTTCTTTCTTTCTTCTTTCTTTCTTTATTCTTTTTCTCTCTTCTCTCTTTCTTCTTTCTTTCCTCTTTCTTTCTTCTTTCTTTCTTCTTTCTTTCTTCTTTCTTTCTTCTTTCCGTATTCTTTCTTTCTTATTTCTTTCTTATTTCTTTCTTTCTTCATTCTTTCTTTCTTTTTTCTTTCTTCTTTCTTTCTTTCTTCTTTCTTTCTTCTTACTTTCGTCTTTCTTTCTACTTTCTTTTTTTCTTTCTTCTTTCTTTCTTCTTTCTGTCTTCTTTCTTACTTCTTTCTTTCGTCTTTCTTTCTTCTTTCTTCCTTCTTTCTTTCTTCTTTCTTTCTTCTTTCTTTCTTTCTTCTTTTTTCTTTCTTCTATCTTTCTTCTTTCTTTCTTCTTTCTTTCTTCTTTGTTGCTTACTTCTTTGTTTCTTCTTTCTTTGTTCTTTCTTTCTTCTTTCTTTCTTTCTTCTTTCTTCATTCTTTCTTCATACTTTATTCTTTATTTCTTGTTTCTTTCTTCATTCTTTCTTTCTTGTTTCTTTCTTCTTTCTTCTTTCCTTCTTTCTTCTTTTTTCCTTTTTCCTTTTTTCTTCTTTCCTGCTTCTTTCTTTCTTTCTACTTTCTTTCTTCTTTATTTCTTGTTTCTTTCTTCTTTCTTTTTTTCTTCTTTCTTTCTTCTTTCTTCTTTCTTCTTTCTTTCTTCTTTCATTCTTCTTTCTTTCTTTCTTCTTTCTTTCTTTCTTCTTTCTTTCTTCTTTCTTCTTTCTTTCTTTCTTCTTTATACTTCTTTCTTTCTTCTTTCTTTCTTCTTTCTTCTTTCTTTAATTCTTATTTCTTAATTCTTTCTTTCTTTCTTCTTTCTTACTTACTTCTTTTTACTTCTTTCTTTCTTCATTCTTTCTTCTTTCTTCCTTTCTTCTTTCTTTCTTCTTTCTTTCTTTCTTCTTTCTTTCTTCTTACTTTCTTCTTTCTTTCTTCTTTATTTTTTTCTTTCTTCTTTCTTTCTTCTTTCTGTCTTCTTTCTTTCTTCTTTCTTTTTTTTTTTATTCTTTCTTTCTTCCTTCTTTCTTCTTTCTTTCATTCTTTTTTCTTACTTCTTTCTTTCTTTCTTCTTTCTTACTTACTTCTTTCTTACTTCTTTATTTCTTCTTTCTTTCTTCTTCCTTTCTTCTTTCTTTCTTTCTTCTTTCATTCTTCTTTCTTTCTTCATTCTTTCTTTCTTCTTTCTTCTTTCTTCTTTCTTTCTTCTTTCTTGCTTCTTTCTTTCTTCTGTCTTCTTTCTTTCTTTCTTCTTTCTTTCTTCTTTCTTTCTTCTTTCTTCTTTCTTTCTTCTTTCATTCTTCTTTCTTTCTTTCTTCTTTCTTTCTTTCTTCTTTCTTTCTTCTTTCTTCTTTCTTTCTTTCTTCTTTATACTTCTTTCTTTCTTTTTTCTTCCTTCTTTCTTCTTTCTTTAATTCTTATTTCTTAATTCTTTCTTTCTTTCTTCTTTCTTACTTACTTCTTTTTACTTCTTTCTTTCTTCATTCTTTCTTCTTTCTTTCTTCCTTTCTTCTTTCTTTCTTCTTTCTTTCTTTCTTCTTTCTTTCTTCTTCCTTACTTCTTTCTTTCTTCTTTCTTACTTCTTTCTTTCTTATTTCTTTCTTATTTCTTTCTTTCTTCATTCTTTCTTTCTTTTTTTTTCTTCTTTCTTTCTTTCTTCTTTCTTCTTTCTTAATACTTTCTTTCTTCTTTATTTCTTGTTTCTTTCTTCTTTCTTTCTTTCTTCTTTCTTTCTTCTTTCTTTCTTTCTACTTTCTTTCTTTCTTTCTTCTTTCTTCTTTCTTTCTTCTTACTTCTTTCATTCTTCTTTCTTTCTACTTTCTTTCTTCTTTCTTTCTTCTTTCTTTCTTTATTCTTTTTCTCTCTTCTTTCTTTCTTCTTTCTTTCTTTCTTCATTCTTTCTTTCTTCTTTCTTTCTTCTTTCTTTCTTCTTTCTTTCTTTCTTCTTTCTTTCTTCTTTCTTTCTTTCTTCTTTCTTACTTCTTTCTTTCTTCTTTCTTTATTCTTTCTTTCTTCTTTCTTACTTACTTCTTTTTACTTCTTTCTTTCTTCTTTCTTTCTTCTTTCTTTCTTCCTTTCTTCTTTCTTCCTTCTTTCTTTCTATCTTCTTTCTTTCTTCTTTCTTACTTCTTTCTTTCTTCTTTCTTCTTTCTTACTTCTTTCTTTCTTCTTTCTTCTTTCTTACTTCTTTCTTTCGTCTTTCTTTCTTCTTTCTTCCTCCTTACTTTCTTCTTTCTTTCTTCTTTCTTTCTTTCTTCTTTCTTCATTCTTTCTTCTTTCTTTATTCTTTATTTCTTGTTTCTTTCTTCATTCTTTCTTTCTTGTTTCTTTCTTCTTTCTTCTTTCCTTCTTTCTTCTTTTTTCCTTTTTTCTTTCTTTCTTCTTTCCTGCTTCATTCTTTCTTCTTTCTTTCTTTATACTTTCTTTCTTTCTTCTTTCTTTCTTCTTTCTTTCTTCTTTCTTTCTTTCTTCTTTCTTTTTTTCTTCTGTCTTCTTTCTTTCTTCCTTCTTTCTTTCTTCTTTCTATACTTCTTAATTCTTTCTTACTTCTTTCTTACTTCTTTCTTTCTTCTTTCCTTCTTCTTTCTTTCTTCTTTCTTTCTTCTTTCTTTCCTCTTTCTTTCTTATTTCTTTCTTCTTTCTTTCTTCTTTCTGTCTTCTTTCTTTCTTATTTCTTTCTTATTTCTTTCTTTCTTCATTCTTTCTTTCTTTTTTTTTTTCTTCTTTCTTTCTTTCTTCTTTCTTCTTTCTTTCTACTTTCTTTCTTCTTTATTTCTTGTTTCTTTCTTCTATCTTTCTTTCTTCTTTCTTTCTTCTTTCTTTCTTTCTACTTTCTTTCTTTCTTATTTCTTTCTTCTTTCTTTCTTTCTTCTTCTTCTTTCATTCTTCTTTCTTTCTACTTTCTTTCTTCTTTCTTTCTTTCTTCTTTCTTTCTTCTTTCTTTCTTTATTCTTTTTCTCTCTTCTTTCTTTCTTCTTTCTTTCTTTCTTCATTCTTTCTTTCTTCTGTCTTTCTTCTTTCTTTAGTCTTTCTTTCTTTCTTCTTTCTTTCTTCTTTCTTTCTTTCTTGTTTCTTACTTCTTTCTTTCTTCTTTCTTTATTCTTTCTTTCTTCTTCTTTCATTCTTCTTTCTTACTTCTTTCTTTCTTTCTTCTTTCTTTCTTACTTCTTTCTTCTTTCTTTCTTCTTTCTTTCTTCTTTCTTTCTTCCTTTCTTCTTTCTTTCTTCTTTCTTTCTTTCTTCTTTCTTTCTTCTTACTTTCTTCTTTCTTTCTTCTTTCTTTCTTTCTTCTTTCTTTCTTTCTTCTTTCTTTCTTTCTTCTTTCTCTCTTCTTTCTTTCTTCTTTCTTTCATGTTTCTTTCTTCTTTCTTTCTTCTTTCTTTCTTCTTTCTTCCTTCTTTCTTTCTTCTTTCTTTCTTCTTTCTTACTTCTTTCTTTCGTCTTTCTTTCTTTCTTCCTTCTTTCTTTCTTCTTTCTTTCTTCTTTCTTTCTTTCTTCTTTCTTTCTTTCTTCTATCTTTCTTCTTTCTTACTTCTTTCTTCTTTGTTGCTTACTTCTTTGTTTCTTCTTTCTTTGTTCTTTCTTTCTTCTTTCTTTCTTTCTTCTTTCTTTCTTGCTTCTTTCTTTCTTTCTTCTTACTTTCTTTTTCTTTCTTTCTTTCTTCTTTCTTTCTTTCTTCTTTATTTCTTCTTTCTTTCTTTTTTCTTTCTAACTTCTTACTTACTTCTTTCTTTCTTCTTTCTTTCTTACTTCTTTCTTACTTCTTTCTTTCTTCTTTCTTTCTTCTTTCTTTCTTCTTTCTTTCTTCTATATTTCTTTCTTCTTTCTTTCTTTCTTCTTTCGTTCTTTCTTCTTTCTTACTTCTTTCTTTCGTCTTTCTTTCTTCTTTCTTCCTTCCTTCTTTCTTCTTTCTTTCTTCTTTCTTTCTTTCTTCTTTCTTTCTTTTTTCTACCTTTCTTCTTTCTTACTTCTTTCTTTCTTCTTTGTTGCTTACTTCTTTGTTTCTTCATTCTTTGTTCTTTCTTTCTTCTTTCTTTCTTTCTTCTTTCTTGCTTGCTTCTTTCTTTCTTTCTTCTTTCTTTCTTTTTCTTTCTTCTTTCTGTCTTCTTTCTTTCTTCTATCTTTTTTTTATTCTTTCTTTCTTCTTTCTTCCTTCTTATTTTCTTCTTTCTTTCTTTCTTCTTTCTTTCTTCTTCCTTTCTTCTATCTTTCTTTTTTCTTTCTTTCTTCTTTCTTTCCTTTTTCTTTCTTCTTTATTACTTCTTTCTTTCTTCTTTCTTTCTTCTTTCTTTCTTCTTTCTTTCTTCTTTCTTTCTTCTTTCTTTCTTTCTTCTTTCTTTCTTCTTTCTTTCTTCTTTCTTCTTTCTTACTTCTTTCTTTCTTCTTTCTTCTTTCTTACTTCTTTCTTTCGTCTTTCTTTCTTCTTTCTTCCTTCTTACTTTCTTCTTTCTTTCTTCTTTCTTTCTTTCTTCTTTCTTTCTTTCTTCTATCTTTCTTCTTTCTTTCTTCTTTCTTTCTTCTTTGTTGCTTTCTTCTTTGTTTCTTCTTTCTTTCTTCTTTCTTTCTTCTTTCTTTCTTTCTTCTTTCTTAATTCTTTCTTCTTTCTTCATTCTTTATTTCTTGTTTCTTTCTTCATTCTTTCTTTCTTGTTTCTTTCTTCTTTCTTCTTTCCTTCTTTCTTCTTTTTTCCTTTTTTCTTTCTTTCTTCCTTCCTGCTTCATTCTTTCTTCTTTCGTTCTTTCTACTTTCTTTCTTACTTCTTTCTTTCTTCTTTCCTTCTTCTTTCTTTCTTCTTTCTTTCTTCTTTCTTTCCTCTTTCTTATTTCTTTCTTCTTTCTTTCTTCTTTCTGTCTTGTTTCTTTCTTATTTCTTTCTTATTTCTTTCTTTCTTCATTCTTTCTTTCTTTTTTTTTTCTTCTTTCTTTCTTTCTTCTTTCTTCTTTCTTTCTACTTTCTTTCTTCTTTATTTCTTGTTTCTTTCTTCTATCTTTCTTTCTTCTTTCTTTCTTCTTTCTTTCTTTCCACTTTCTTTCTTTCTTATTTCTTTCTTCTTTCTTTCTTTCTTCTTTCTTCTTTCATTCTTCTTTCTTTCTACTTTCTTTCTTCTTTCTTTCTTTCTTTCTTTCTTCTTTCTTTCTTTATTCTTTTTCTCTCTTCTTTCTTTCTTCTTTCTTTCTTTCTTCATTCTTTCTTTCTTCTTTCTTTCTTCTTTCTTTAGTCTTTCTTTCTTTCTTGTTTCTTACTTCTTTCTTTCTTCTTCCTTTATTCTTTCTTTCTTCTTTCTTTCATTCTTCTTTCTTACTTCTTTCTTTCTTTCTTCTTTCTTTCTTACTTCTTTCTTCTTTCTTTCTTCTTTCTTTCTTCTTTCTTTCTTCCTTTCTTCTTTCTTTCTTCTTTCTTTCTTTCTTCTTTCTTTCTTTCTTCTTTCTTTCTCCTTACTTTCTTCTTTCTTTCTTTCTTTCTTTCTTTCTTCTTTCTTTCTTTCTTCTTTCTTTCTTTCTTCTTTCTCTCTTCTTTCTTTCTTCTTTCTTTCATGTTTCTTTCATGTTTCTTTCTTCTTTCTTCCTTCTTTCTTTCTTCTTTCTTTCTTCTTTCTTACTTCTTTCTTTCGTCTTTCTTTCTTTCTTCCTTCTTTCTTTCTTCTTTCTTTCTTCTTTCTTTCTTCTTTCTTTCTTTCCTTTTTCTTTCTTTCTTCTATCTTTCTTCTTTCTTACTTCTTTCTTTCTTCTTTGTTGCTTACTTCTTTGTTTCTTCTTTCTTTGTTCTTTCTTTCTTCTTTCTTTCTTTCTTCTTTCTTTCTTGCTTCTTTCTTTCTTTCTTCTTACTTTCTTTTTCTTTCTTTCTTTCTTCTTTCTTTCTTCTTTATTTCTCCTTTCTTTCTTCTTTCTTTCTAACTTCTTACTTACTTCTTTCTTTCTTCTTTCTTTCTTACTTCTTTCTTACTTCTTTCTTTCTTCTTTCTTTCTTCTTTCTCTCTTCTTTCTTTCTTCTTTCTTCTTTTTCTTTCTTTGTTCTTTATTCTTTTTCTTTCTTCTTTCTTCTTTCTTTCTTTCTTCTTTCTTTCTTTCTTCTTTCTTCCTCTCGTCTTTCTTTCTTCTTTCTTTCTTCTTTCTTTAATCTTTCTTTCTTCTTTTTTCTTCTTTCTTTCTTTTTTTCTTCACTCTTTCTTCTTTGTTTCTTCTCTTTCTTCTTTCTTTCTTCTTTCTTTCTTCTTTCTTCATTCTTTCTTTCTTGTTTCTTTCTTCTTTCTTCTTTCCTTCTTTCTTCTTTTTTCCTTTTTCCTTTTTTCTTCTTTCCTGCTTCTTTCTTTCTTTCTACTTTCTTTCTTCTTTATTTCTTGTTTCTTTCTTCTTTCTTTCTTTCTTCTTCTTTCTTCTTTCTTCTTTCTTCTTTCTTTCTTCTTTCATTCTTCTTTCTTTCTTTCTTCTTTCTTTCTTTCTTCTTTCTTTCTTCTTTCTTCTTTCTTTCTTTCTTCTTTATACTTCTTTCTTTCTTCTTTCTTTCTTCTTTCTTCTTTCTTTAATTCTTATTTCTTAATTCTTTCTTTCTTTCTTCTTTCTTACTTACTTCTTTTACTTCTTTCTTTCTTCATTCTTTCTTCTTTCTTTCCTTTCTTCTTTCTTTCTTCTTTCTTTCTTTCTTCTTTCTTTCTTCTTACTTTCTTCTTTCTTTCTTCTTTATTTTTTTCTTTCTTCTTTCTTTCTTCTTTCTGTCTTCTTTCTTTCTTCTTTCTTTTTTTTTTATTCTTTCTTTCTTCCTTCTTTCTTCTTTCTTTCATTCTTTTTTCTTACTTCTTTCTTTCTTTCTTCTTTCTTACTTACTTCTTTCTTACTTCTTTATTTCTTCTTTCTTTCTTCTTCCTTTCTTCTTTCTTTCTTTCTTCTTTCATTTTTCTTTCTTTCTTCATTCTTTCTTTCTTCTTTCTTCTTTCTTCTTTCTTCTTTCTTTCTTCTTTCTTGCTTCTTTCTTTCTTCTGTCTTCTTTCTTTCTTTCTTCTTTCTTTCTTCTTTCTTTCTTCTTTCTTCTTTCTTTCTTCTTTCATTCTTCTTTCTTTCTTTCTTCTTTCTTTCTTTCTTCTTTCTTTCTTCTTTCTTCTTTCTTCTTTCTTTCTTTCTTCTTTATACTTCTTTCTTTCTTTTTTCTTCCTTCTTTCTTCTTTCTTAAATTCTTATTTCTTAATTCTTTCTTTCTTTCTTCTTTCTTACTTACTTCTTTTTACTTCTTTCTTTCTTCATTCTTTCTTCTTTCTTTCTTCCTTTCTTCTTTCTTTCTTCTTTCTTTCTTTCTTCTTTCTTTCTTCTTCCTTACTTCTTTCTTTCTTCTTTCTTACTTCTTTCTTTCTTATTTCTTTCTTATTTCTTTCTTTCTTCATTCTTTCTTTCTTTTTTTTTCTTCTTTCTTTCTTCTTTCTCCTTTCTTAATACTTTCTTTCTTCTTTATTTCTTGTTTCTTTCTTCTTTCTTTCTTTCTTCTTTCTTTCTTCTTTCTTTCTTTCTACTTTCTTTCTTTCTTTCTTCTTTCTTCTTTCTTTCTTCTTACTTCTTTCATTCTTCTTTCTACTTTCTTTCTTCTTTCTTTCTTCTTTCTTTCTTTATTCTTTTTCTCTCTTCTTTCTTTCTTCTTTCTTTCTTTCTTCATTCTTTCTTTCTTCTTTCTTTCTTCTTTCTTTCTTCTTTCTTTCTTTCTTCTTTCTTTCTTCTTTCTTTCTTTCTTCTTTCTTACTTCTTTCTTTCTTCTTTCTTTATTCTTTCTTTCTTCTTTCTTACTTACTTCTTTTTACTTCTTTCTTTCTTCTTTCTTTCTTCTTTCTTTCTTCCTTTCTTCTTTCTTCCTTCTTTCTTTCTATCTTCTTTCTTTCTTCTTTCTGTCTTCTTTCTTTCTTCTTTCTTTTTTTTTTTTTATTCTTTCTTTCTTCTTTCTTACTTCTTTCTTTCTTCTTTCTTCTTTCTTACTTCTTTCTTTCTTCTTTCTTCTTTCTTACTTCTTTCTTTCGTCTTTCTTTCTTCTTTCTTCCTCCTTACTTTCTTCTTTCTTTCTTCTTTCTTTCTTTCTTCTTTCTTCATTCTTTCTTCTTTCTTTATTCTTTATTTCTTGTTTCTTTCTTCATTCTTTCTTTCTTGTTTCTTTCTTCTTTCTTCTTTCCTTCTTTCTTCTTTTTTCCTTTTTTCTTTCTTTCTTCTTTCCTGCTTCATTCTTTCTTCTTTCTTTCTTTATACTTTCTTTCTTTCTTCTTTCTTTCTTCTTTCTTTCTTCTTTCTTTCTTTCTTCTTTCTTTTTTTCTTCTGTCTTCTTTCTTTCTTCCTTCTTTCTTTCTTCTTTCTATACTTCTTCCTTCTTTCTTACTTCTTTCTTACTTCTTTCTTTCTTCTTTCCTTCTTCTTTCTTTCTTCTTTCTTTCTTCTTTCTTTCCTCTTTCTTTCTTATTTCTTTCTTCTTTCTTTCTTCTTTCTGTCTTCTTTCTTTCTTATTTCTTTCTTATTTCTTTCTTTCTTCATTCTTTCTTTCTTTTTTTTTTCTTCTTTCTTTCTTTCTTCTTTCTTCTTTCTTTCTACTTTCTTTCTTCTTTATTTCTTGTTTCTTTCTTCTATCTTTCTTTCTTCTTTCTTTCTTCTTTCTTTCTTTCTACTTTCTTTCTTTCTTATTCTTTCTTCTTTCTTTCTTTCTTCTTCTTCTTTCATTCTTCTTTCTTTCTACTTTCTTTCTTCTTTCTTTCTTTCTTCTTTCTTTCTTCTTTCTTTCTTTATTCTTTTTCTCTCTTCTTTCTTTCTTCTTTCTTTCTTTCTTCATTCTTTCTTTCTTCTGTCTTTCTTCTTTCTTTAGTCTTTCTTTCTTTCTTCTTTCTTTCTTCTTTCTTTCTTTCTTGTTTCTTACTTCTTTCTTTCTTCTTTCTTTATTCTTTCTTTCTTCTTCTTTCATTCTTCTTTCTTACTTCTTTCTTTCTTTCTTCTTTCTTTCTTACTTCTTTCTTCTTTCTTTCTTCTTTCTTTCTTCTTTCTTTCTTCCTTTCTTCTTTCTTTCTTCTTTCTTTCTTTCTTCTTTCTTTCTTCTTACTTTCTTCTTCCTTTCTTCTTTCTTTCTTTCTTCTTTCTTTCTTTCTTCTTTCTTTCTTTCTTCTTTCTCTCTTCTTTCTTTCTTCTTTCTTTCATGTTTCTTTCTTCTTTCTTTCTTCTTTCTTTCTTCTTTCTTCCTTCTTTCTTTCTTCTTTCTTTCTTCTTTCTTACTTCTTTCTTTCGTCTTTCTTTCTTTCTTCCTTCTTTCTTTCTTCTTTCTTTCTTCTTTCTTTCTTTCTTCTTTCTTTCTTTCTTCTATCTTTCTTCTTTCTTACTTCTTTCTTCTTTGTTGCTTACTTCTTTGTTTCTTCTTTCTTTGTTCTTTCTTTCTTCTTTCTTTCTTTCTTCTTTCTTTCTTGCTTCTTTCTTTCTTTCTTCTTACTTTCTTTTTCTTTCTTTCTTTCTTCTTTCTTTCTTACTTCTTTCTTACTTCTTTCTTTCTTCTTTCTTTCTTCTTTCTTTCTTCTTTCTTTCTTCTATATTTCTTTCTTCTTTCTTTCTTTCTTCTTTCGTTCTTTCTTCTTTCTTACTTCTTTCTTTCGTCTTTCTTTCTTCTTTCTTCCTTCCTTCTTTCTTCTTTCTTTCTTCTTTCTTTCTTTCTTCTTTCTTTCTTTTTTCTACCTTTCTTCTTTCTTACTTCTTTCTTTCTTCTTTGTTGCTTACTTCTTTGTTTCTTCATTCTTTGTTCTTTCTTTCTTCTTTCTTTCTTTCTTCTTTCTTGCTTGCTTCTTTCTTTCTTTCTTCTTTCTTTCTTTTTCTTTCTTCTTTCTGTCTTCTTTCTTTCTTCTATCTTTTTTTTATTCTTTCTTTCTTCTTTCTTCCTTCTTATTTTCTTCTTTCTTTCTTTCTTCTTTCTTTCTTCTTCCTTTCTTCTATCTTTCTTTTTTCTTTCTTTCTTCTTTCTTTCTTCTTTCTTTCTTCTTTCTTTCTTCTTTCTTTCTTCTTTCTTTCTTTCTTCATTCTTTCTTCTTTCTTTCTTCTTTCTTCTTTCTTACTTCTTTCTTTCTTCTTTCTTCTTTCTTACTTCTTTCTTTCGTCTTTCTTTCTTCTTTCTTCCTTCTTACTTTCTTCTTTCTTTCTTCTTTCTTTCTTTCTTCTTTCTTTCTTTCTTCTATCTTTCTTCTTTCTTTCTTCTTTCTTTCTTCTTTGTTGCTTTCTTCTTTGTTTCTTCTTTCTTTCTTCTTTCTTTCTTCTTTCTTTCTTTCTTCTTTCTTAATTCTTTCTTCTTTCTTTATTCTTTATTTCTTGTTTCTTTCTTCATTCTTTCTTTCTTGTTTCTTTCTTCTTTCTTCTTTCCTTCTTTCTTCTTTTTTCCTTTTTTCTTTCTTTCTTCCTTCCTGCTTCATTCTTTCTTCTTTCGTTCTTTCTACTTTCTTTCTTACTTCTTTCTTTCTTCTTTCCTTCTTCTTTCTTTCTTCTTTCTTTCTTCTTTCTTTCCTCTTTCTTATTTCTTTCTTCTTTCTTTCTTCTTTCTGTCTTGTTTCTTTCTTATTTCTTTCTTATTTCTTTCTTTCTTCATTCTTTCTTTCTTTTTTTTTTTCTTCTTTCTTTCTTTCTTCTTTCTTCTTTCTTTCTACTTTCTTTCTTCTTTATTTCTTGTTTCTTTCTTCTATCTTTCTTTCTTCTTTCTTTCTTCTTTCTTTCTTTCCACTTTCTTTCTTTCTTATTTCTTTCTTCTTTCTTTCTTTCTTCTTTCTTCTTTCATTCTTCTTTCTTTCTACTTTCTTTCTTCTTTCTTTCTTTCTTCTTTCTTTCTTCTTTCTTTCTTTATTCTTTTTCTCTCTTCTTTCTTTCTTCTTTCTTTCTTTCTTCATTCTTTCTTTCTTCTTTCTTTCTTCTTTCTTTAGTCTTTCTTTCTTTCTTGTTTCTTACTTCTTTCTTTCTTCTTCCTTTATTCTTTCTTTCTTCTTTCTTTCATTCTTCTTTCTTACTTCTTTCTTTCTTTCTTCTTTCTTTCTTACTTCTTTCTTCTTTCTTTCTTCTTTCTTTCTTCTTTCTTTCTTCCTTTCTTCTTTCTTTCTTCTTTCTTTCTTTCTTCTTTCTTTCTTTCTTCTTTCTTTCTCCTTACTTTCTTCTTTCTTTCTTCTTTCTTTCTTTCTTCTTTCTTTCTTTCTTCTTTCTTTCTTTCTTCTTTCTCTCTTCTTTCTTTCTTCTTTCTTTCTTCTTTCTTTCTTCATTCTTTCTTCTTTCTTCCTTCTTTCTTTCTTCTTTCTTTCTTCTTTCTTACTTCTTTCTTTCGTCTTTCTTTCTTTCTTCCTTCTTTCTTTCTTCTTTCTTTCTTCTTTCTTTCTTTCCTTTTTCTTTCTTTCTTCTATCTTTCTTCTTTCTTACTTCTTTCTTTCTTCTTTGTTGCTTACTTCTTTGTTTCTTCTTTCTTTGTTCTTTCTTTCTTCTTTCTTTCTTTCTTCTTTCTTTCTTGCTTCTTTCTTTCTTTCTTCTTACTTTCTTTTTCTTTCTTTCTTTCTTCTTTCTTTCTTCTTTATTTCTCCTTTCTTTCTTCTTTCTTTCTAACTTCTTACTTACTTCTTTCTTTCTTCTTTCTTTCTTACTTCTTTCTTACTTCTTTCTTTCTTCTTTCTTTCTTCTTTCTCTCTTCTTTCTTTCTTCTTTCTTCTTTTTTCTTTCTTTGTTCTTTATTCTTTTTTCTTTCTTCTTTCTTCTTTCTTTCTTTCTTCTTTCTTTCTTTCTTCTTTCTTCCTCTCGTCTTTCTTTCTTCTTTCTTTCTTCTTTCTTTAATCTTTCTTTCTTCTTTTTTCTTCTTTCTTTCTTTCTTCTTTCTTTCTTCTATCTTTCTTTCTTGTTTCTTTCTTCCTTCTTTACTACTTTCTTTCTTCTTTCTTTCTTCTTTCTTTCTTCTTTCTTCTTTCTTTCTTTCTTCTTTCTTTCTTTCTTCTTTCTTTCTTTCTTCTTTCTTCCTTTCTTCTTTCTTTCTTCTTTCTTTCTTCTTTCTTTCTTCTTTCTTTCTTTCTTCTTTCTTTCTTCTTTCTTTCTTCTTCCTTTCTTCTTTCTTTCTTCTTTCTTTCTTTCTTCTTTCTTTCTTCTTTCTTTTTCCTTTCTTTCTTTCTTCTTTCTTTCTTCTTTCTTTCTTCTTTATTTTTTCTTTGTGTCCTCTTTCTTTCTTGAATCTTTCTTTCTTTCTTCTTTCTTTCTTTCTTTTTCTTACTTCTTTCTTTCTTTCTTCTTTCTTTCTTACTTCTTACTTTCTTTTTACTTTTTCTTATTTCTTTCTTCTCTCTTTCTTTCTTCTTTCTTTCTTCTTTCTTACTTCTTCCTCTCTTCTTTCTGTCTTCTTTCTTTCTTCTTTCTGTCTTCATTCTTTCTTCTTTCTTTCTTACTACGTTCTTTCTTTCTTCTTTCTTTCTTCTTTCTTTCTTTCTCCTTTCTTTCTTTCTTCTTTCTTCCTTTCTTCTTTCTTTCTTCTTTCTTTCTTCTTTAATTCTTTCTTCTCTCTTCCTTTCTTATTTCTTTCTTCTTTCTTTCTTTCTTCTTTCTTTCTTTTTCTTTCTTTCTTTCTTCTTTCTTTCTTTCTTCTTTCTTTCTTCTTTCATTCTTCTTTCTTTCTTCTTTGTTCCTTACTACTTTCTTACTTCTTTATTTCTTCTTTCTTTCTTACTTGTTTCTTCTTTCTTTCTTCTTTCTTTCTTCTTTCTTTTTTCTTCTTTCTTTCTTCTTTATTCTTTCTTCTTTCATACTTCTTTCTTACTTCTTCCTTACTTCATTCTTTCTTTTCTCTTTCTTACTTCATTCTTTCTTAATTCTCTCTTTATTCTCCCTTTCTTTCTTCTTTCTTTCTTCTTTCTTCTTTCTTTCTTGTTTCTTTATTCCTTCTTTCTTTCTTCTTTACTACTTTCTTTCTTCTTTCTTTCTTTTTTTCTACATTCTTTCTTCTTTCTTCTTTCTTTCTTCTTTCTTTCTTTCTTCTTTCTTTCTTCTATCTTTCTTTCTTCTTTCTTTCTTCTTTATTTCTTCTTTCTTTCCTCTTTCTTACTTCTTTCTTTCTTCTTTCTTTCTTCTTTCTTTCTTCTTTTTTTCTTCTTTCTTTCTTTCTTCTTTCTTTTTTCTTTCTTTCTTCTTTCTTACTTCTTTCTTTGTTCTTTCTTTCTTCTTTCTTTCTTCTTTCTTTCTTCTTTCTTTCTTTTTCTTCCTTCTTTCTTTGTTCTTTCTTTCTTTCTTTCTTTCTTTCTTTCTTCCTTTCTTTCTTTCTTTCTTTCTTTCTTTCATTTTTCTTCCTTTCTTCTTTCTTTATTTCTTCTTTCTTTCTTTCTTATTTCTTTCTTCTTTCTTTCTTTCTTCTTTCTCTCTTCTTTCTTTCTAATTTCTTTTATGTTTCTTACTTCTTTCTTTCTTTCTTTCTTCTTCCTTTCTTCTTTCTTTCTTCTTTCTCTCTTCTTTCTTTCTTCTTTCTTTCTTCTTTCTTTCTTTCTTCTTTCTTTCTTCTTTCTTTCTTCTTTCTTTAATCTTTCTTTCTTCTTTTTTCTTCTTTCTTTCTTTTTTTCTTCACTCTTTCATCTTTGTTTTTTCTTTCTTTCTTCTTTCTTTCTTCTTTCTTTCTTTCTTCTTTCTTTCTTCTATCTTTCTTTCTTGTTTCTTTCTTCCTTCTTTACTACTTTCTTTCTTCTTTCTTTCTTCTTTCTTTCTTCTTTCTTCTTTCTTTCTTTCTTCTTTCTTTCTTTCTTCTTTCTTTCTTTCTTCTTTCTTCCTTTCTTCTTTCTTTCTTCTTTCTTTCTTCTTTCTTTCTTCTTTCTTTCTTTCTTCTTTCTTTCTTCTTTCTTTCTTCTTCCTTTCTTCTTTCTTTCTTCTTTCTTTCTTTCTTCTTTCTTTCTTCTTTCTTTTTCCTTTCTTTCTTTCTTCTTTCTTTCTTCTTTCTTTCTTCTTTATTTTTTCTTTGTGTCCTCTTTCTTTCTTTCATCTTTCTTTCTTTCTTCTTTCTTTCTTTCTTTTTCTTACTTCTTTCTTTCTTTCTTCTTTCTTTCTTACTTCTTACTTTCTTTTTACTTTTTCTTATTTCTTTCTTCTCTCTTTCTTTCTTCTTTCTTTCTTCTTTCTTACTTCTTCCTCTCTTCTTTCTGTCTTCTTTCTTTCTTCTTTCTGTCTTCATTCTTTCTTCTTTCTTTCTTACTACGTTCTTTCTTTCTTCTTTCTTTCTTCTTTCTTTCTTTCTCCTTTCTTTCTTTCTTCTTTCTTCCTTTCTTCTTTCTTTCTTCTTTCTTTCTTCTTTAATTCTTTCTTCTCTCTTCCTTTCTTATTTCTTTCTTCTTTCTTTCTTTCTTCTTTCTTTCTTTTTCTTTCTTTCTTTCTTCTTTCTTTCTTTCTTCTTTCTTTCTTCTTTCATTCTTCTTTCTTTCTTCTTTGTTTCTTACTACTTTCTTACTTCTTTATTTCTTCTTTCTTTCTTACTTGTTTCTTCTTTCTTTCTTCTTTTTTTCTTTCTTCTTTCTTTCTTCTTTCTTTCTTCTTTATTTTTTCTTTCTGTCTTCTTTCTTTCTTTCTTTCTTCTTTCTTTCTTTCTTATTTTTTTCTTTCTTTTTTTTTTTTCTTTCTTTCTTTCTTCTTTCTTTCTTACTTCTTACTTTCTTTTTCTTATTTCTTTCTTCTCTCTTTCTTTCTTCTTTCTTTCTTCTTTCTTACTTCTTCCTTTCTTCTTTCTGTCTTCTTTCTTTCTTCTTTCTGTCTTCATTATTTCTTCTTCCTTTCTTATTACGTTCTTTCTTCTTTCTTTCTTCTATCTTTCTTTCTTCTTTCTTTCTTCTTTCTTTCTTCATCTTTCTTCTGTCTTTCTTTCTTTTTTCTTTCTTCTTTCATTCTTCTTTCTTTCTTTCTTATTTCTTTCTTCTTTCGTTCTTTTTTCTTTCTTCTTCCTTTCTTCTTCCTTTCTTCTTTCTTTCTTCTTTCTTTCTTCTTTCTTTTTTCTTCTTTCTTTCTTCTTTCTTTCTTCTTTCTTCTTTCTTCTTTCATACTTCTTTCTTACTTCTTCCTTACTTCATTCTTTCTTCTCTCTTTCTTACTTCATTCTTTCTTAATTCTCTCTTTATTCTCCCTTTCTTTCTTCTTTCTTTCTTCTTTCTTTCTTTCTTCTTTCTTTTTTCTATCTTTCTTTCTTCTTTCTTTCTTCTTTCTTCTTTCTCTCTTGTTTCTTTATTCCTTCTTTCTTTCTTCTTTACTACTTTCTTTCTTCTTTCTTTCTTTTTTTCTACATTCTTTCTTCTTTCTTCTTTCTTTCTTCTTTCTTTCTTTCTTCTATCTTTCTTTCTTCTTTCTTTCTTCTTTATTTCTTCTTTCTTTCCTCTTACTTACTTCTTTCTTTCTTCTTTCTTTCTTCTTTTTTTCTTCTTTCTTTCTTTCTTCTTTCTTTTTTCTTTCTTTCTTCTTTCTTACTTCTTTCTTTGTTCTTTCTTTCTTCTTTCTTTCTTCTTTCTTTCTTCTTTCTTTCTTTCTTCTTTATTTCTTCTTTCTTTCTTCTTTCTTTCTTTTTCTTCCTTCTTTCTTTGTTCTTTCTTTCTTTCTTTCTTTCTTTCTTTCTTTCTTTCTTTCTTTCTTTCTTTCTTTCTTTCTTTCTTTCATCTTTCTTCCTTTCTTCTTTCTTTATTTCTTCTTTCTTTCTTTCTTATTTCTTTCTTCTTTCTTTCTTTCTTCTTTCTCTCTTCTTTCTTTCTTCTTTCTTTCATGTTTCTTACTTCTTTCTTTCTTTCTTTCTTCTTCCTTTCTTCTTTCTTTCTTCTTTCTCTCTTCTTTCTTTCTTCTTTCTTTCTTCTTTCTTTCTTCTTTCTTTCTTTCTTCTTTCTCTCTTCTTTCTTTCTTCTTTCTTTCATGTTTCTTTCTTCTTTCTTTCTTCTTTCTTTCTTCTTTCTTTCTTCTTTCTTTCTTCTTTATTTCTTTCTTTCTTCTTTCTTTCTTTCTTCTTTCTTTCTTCTTTTTTTCTTCTTTCTTTCTTTCTTCTTTCTTTTTTCTTTCTTTCTTCTTTCTTACTTCTTTCTTTGTTCTTTCTTTCTTCTTTCTTTCTTCTTTCTTTCTTCTTTCTTTCTTTCTTCTTTATTTCTTCTTTCTTTCTTCTTTCTTTCTTTCTTCTTTCTTTCTTCTTTGTATCTTCTTTCTTCTTTCTTTCTTCTTCTTACTTCTTTCTTTCTTCTTCCTTACTTCTTTCTTTCTTCTTTCTTACTTCTTTCTTTCTTCTTTCTTTCTTCTTTCTTTCTTTCTTCTTTCTTCTTTCTTTCTTCTTTCTTTCTTTCTTCTTTCTTCTTTCTTACTTCTTTCTTTCTTACTTCTTTCTTTCTTATTTCTTTCTTTCTTCTCCCTTTCTTTCTTCTTTCTTTCTTCTTTCTTTCTTCTTTCTTTCTTTCTTCTTTCTTTCTTCTATCTTTCTTTCTTCTTTCTTTCTTCTTTCTTCTTTCTTTCTTACTTCTTTCTTACTTCTTTCTTACTTCTTTCTTAATTCTTTCTTCCTTCTTTCTTTCTTCTTTCTTCTTTCTATCTTTCTTCTTTCTTACTTCTTTCTCTCTTTCTTTATTCTTTCTTTCTTCTTTCTTTCTTTCTTATTTCTTCTTCATTCTTCTTTCTTCTTTCTTTCTTCTTTCTTTCTTTCTTCTTTCTTTCTTCTTTCTCTTCTTTCTTTCATATTTCTTTCATATTTCTTTCTTCTTTCTTTCTTATTTATTTCTTTCTTTCTTCTTTCTTCTTTCTTCTTTCTTTCTTTTTTCTTTCTTCTTTTTTCTTCTTTCTTTCTTCTTTCTTTCTTCTTTCTTTCTTTCTTCTTTCTTTCTTCTTTATCTTTTCTTTCTTCTTTCTTCTTCTTCTTTCTATCTTCTTTCTTCTTTCTTTCTTCTTTCTTACTTCTTTCTTTCTTCTTTCTTACTTCTGTTCTTTCTTCTTTCTTTCTTATTTCTTTTTTTCTTCATTCTTTCTTTCTTCTTTCTTTCTTCTTCTTTCTTTCTTCTTTCTTCTTTTCTTTCTTCTGTCTTTGTTTTTTCTTTCTTGTTTCTTTCTTCTTTCTTCTTTTTTTCTTTCTTCTTTCTTTCTTCTTTCTTTCTTCTTACTTCTTTCTTTGTTCTTTCTTTCTAGTTTCTTTCTTCATTCGTCTTTCTTTCTTTCTTTCTTCTTTCTTTCTCTTTCTTTCTTCTTCCTTTCTTCTTTCTTTCTTCTTCCTTTCTTTTTTTCTTAATTCTTTCTTTTTTCTTTCTTCTTTCTTTCTTCTTTCTTTCTTTCTTCTTTATCCCTTTTTTCTTTCTTTCTTCTTTTTTTCTTTCTACTTTCTTTCTTTCTTCTTTCTTTCTTTCTTTTTTTTCTTTATTCTTTCTTTCCTTCTTTCTTACTTCTTTCTTTCTTCCTGCTTTCTTCGTTACTTCTTTCTTTCTTCTTTCTTTCTTTCTTCTTTATTTGTTCTTTCTTCTTCTTTCTTCTTTCTTTCTTCTTTCTTTCTTTCTTTTATTATTCTTCGTTCTTTCTTCTTTCTTTCTTCTTTTTTCTTTCTTCTTTCTTTCTTCTTTGTTTCTTCTTTCTTTTTCCTTTCTTTCTTCTTTCTTTCTTCTTTCTTCTTATTTCTTTCTTTTTTTCTTCATTTTTTCTTCTTTCTTCTTTCTTTCTTCTTTCTCTCTTCTTTCTTTCTTCTTTCTTTCTTATTTCTTTCTTTCTTCATTCTTTCTTCATTCTTTCTTTCTTCTTTCTTTCTTCTTTCTTCTTTCTTCTTTCTTCTTTCTTCTTTCTTCTTTCGTCTTTCTTCTTTCTTCTTTCTTCTTTCTTCTTTCTTCTTTCTTCTTTCTTCTTTCTTCTTTCTTCTTTCTTCTCTCTTCTTTCTTCTTTCTTCTTTCTTCTTTCTTTTTTCATTCTCTCTTTTTTCTTACGTCTTTCTTTCTTTCTTCTTTCTTCTTTCTTTCTTCTTTCTTTCTTCTCTCTTTCTTTCTTCTTTCATTCTTTCTTCTTTCTTTCTTTCTTCTTTCTTCTTTCTTTCTTTCTTCTTTCCTTCTTCTTTCTTTCTTCTTTCTTTCTTTCTTCTTTCTTTCTTTCTTCTTTGTTTTTTCTTTCTCTCTTTTTTCTTACGTCTTTCTTTCTTTCTTCTTTCTTTCTTCTCTCTTTCTTACTTCTTTCATTCTTTCTTCTTTCTTTCTTTCTTCTTTCTTTCTTCTTTCTTTCTTTCTTCTTTCTTTCTTCTTTCTTTCTTCTTTCTTTCTTCTCTATTCTTTCTTCTTTCATTCTTTCTTCATTCTTTCTTTCTTCTTTCTTTCTTCTTTCTTCTTTCTTCTTCTCTTCTTCTTTCTTCTTTCTTCTTTCTTCTTTCTTCTTTCTTCTTTCTTCTTCTTCTCCTTCTTTCTTCTTTCTTCTTTCTTCTTTCTTCTTTCTTCTTTCTTCTTTCTTCTTCCTTCTTTCTTTCTTCTTTCTTTCTTGTTTCTTTCTTCTTTCTTTCTTTCTTCTTTCTTTCTTCTGTCTTTGTTTTTTCTTTCTTGTTTCTTTCTTCTTTCTTCTTTTTTTTCTTTCTTCTTTCTTTCTTCTTTCTTTCTTTCTTCTTACTTCTTTCTTTGTTCTTTCTTTCTAGTTTCTTTCTTCATTCGTCTTTCTTTCTTTCTTTCTTCTTTCTTTCTCTTTCTTTCTCTTCCTTTCTTCTTTCTTTCCTCTTCCTTTCTTTTTTTCTTAATTCTTTCTTTTTTCTTTCTTCTTTCTTTCTTCTTTCTTTCTTTCTTCTTTATCCCTTTTTTCTTTCTTTCTTCTTTTTTTCTTTCTACTTTCTTTCTTTCTTCTTCTTCTTTCTTTTTCTTTATTCTTTCTTTCTTCTTTCTTAATTCTTTCTTTCTTCCTGCTTTCTTCGTTACTTCTTTCTTTCTTCTTTCTTTCTTTCTTCTTTATTTGTTCTTTCTTCTTTCTTTCTTCTTTCTTTCTTCTTTCTTTCTTTCTTTTATTATTCTTCGTTCTTTCTTCTTTCTTTCTTCTTTTTTTCTTTCTTCTTTCTTTCTTCTTATTTCTTCTTTCTTTTTCCTTTCTTTCTTCTTTCTTTCTTCTTTCTTTCTTATTTCTTTCTTTTTTTCTTCATTCTTTCTTCTTTCTTCTTTCTTTCTTCTTTCTCTCTTCTTTCTTTCTTCTTTCTTTCTTATTTCTTTCTTTCTTCATTCTTTCTTTCTTCTTTCTTTCTTCTTTCTTCTTTCTTCTTTCTTCTTCTTCTTTCGTCTTCCTTCTTTCTTCTTTCTTCTTTCTTCTTTCTTCTTTCTTCTTTCTTCTTTCTTCTTTCTTCTCTCTTCTTTCTTCTTTCTTCTTTCTTCTTTCTTTTTTCATTCTCTCTTTTTTCTTACGTCTTTCTTTCTTTCTTCTTTCTTCTTTCTTTCTTCTTTCTTTCTTCTCTCTTTCTTTCTTCTTTCATTCTTTCTTCTTTCTTTCTTTCTTCTTTCTTCTTTCTTTCTTTCTTCTTTCTTTCTTCTTTCTTTCTTCTTTCTTTCTTTCTTCTTTCTTTCTTTCTTCTTTGTTTTTTCTTTCTCTCTTTTTTCTTACGTCTTTCTTTCTTTCTTCTTTCTTCTTTCTTCTTTCTTTCTTCTCTCTTTCTTACTTCTTTCATTCTTTCTTCTTTCTTTCTTTCTTCTTTCTTTCTTCTTTCTTTCTTTCTTCTTTCTTTCTTCTTTCTTTCTTCTTTCTTTCTTCTCTATTTCTTTCTTCTTTCATTCTTTCTTCATTCTTTCTTTCTTCTTTCTTTCTTCTTTCTTCTTTCTTCTTTCTTCTTTCTTCTTTCTTCTTTCTTCTTTCTTCTTTCTTCTTTCTTCTTTCTTCTTTCTTCTTTCTTCTTTCTTCTTTCTTCCTTCTTCTCCCTTCTTTCTTCTTTCTTCTTTCTTCTTTCTTCTTTCTTCTTTCTTCTTTCTTCTTCCTTCTTTCTTTCTTCTTTCTTTCTTGTTTCTTTCTTCTTTCTTTCTTTCTTCTTTCTTTCTTTCTTCTTTCTGTTTTCTTTCTCTCTTTTTTCTTACGTCTTTCTTTCTTTCTTCTTTCTTCTTTCTTCTCTTTCGTTCTTCTTTCATTCTTCTTCTTTCTTTCTTTCTTCTTTCTTTCTTCTTTCTTTCTTCTTTCTTTCTTCTTTATTTCTTCTCTATTTCTTTCTTCTTTCATTCTTTCTTCTTTCTGTCTTTCTTCTTTCTTTCTTCTTTCTTTCTTTCTTCTTTCTTGTTCTTTCTTTCTTCTTTCTTTCTTCTTTCTTTTTTTTATTCTTTCTTTCTTCTTACTTTTCTCTTTTCTTTCTTCTTTCTTTCTTCTTTCTTACTTCTTCCTTTCTTCTTTCTGTCTTCTTTCTTTCTTCTTTCTCTCTTCATTCTTTCTTATTACGTCCTTTCTTCTTTCTTTCTTCTGTCTTTCTTTCTTCTTTCTTCTTTCTTTCTCTCTTCTTTCTTTCTTCTTTCTTTCATTCTTCTTTCTTACTTCTTTCTTTCTTCTTTCTTTCTTACTTCTTTCTTACTTCTTTCTTTTCTTTCTTCTTCTTTCTTCTTCCTTTCTTCTTTCTTTCTTCTTTCTTTCTTTCTTCTTTCTTACTTCTTTCTTTCTTCTTTCTTTCTTCTTTCTTACTTCTTTCTTTCGTCTTTCTTTCTTCTTTCTTCCTTCTTTCTTTCTTCTTTCTTTATTCTTTCTTTCTTTCTTCTTTCTTTCTTTCTACTATCTTTCTTCTTTCTTACTTCTTTCTTTCTTCTTTGTTGCTTTCATCTTTGTTTCTTCTTTCTTTGTTCTTTCTTTCTTCCTCTTTCTTTCTTCTTCTTTCTTGCTTCTTTCTTTCTTTCTTCTTTCTTTCTTTTCTTTCTTTCTTTCTTCTTTCTTTCTTTCTTCTTTCTTTCTTCTTTCATTCTTCTTTCTTTCTTCTTTGTTTCTTACTACTTTCTTACTTCTTTCTCTCTTCTTTCTTTCTTACTTGTTTCTTCTTTCTTTCTTCTTTTTTTCTTTCTTCTTTCTTTCTTCTTTCTTTCTTCTTTATTTTTCTTTCTGTCTTCTTTCTTTCTTTCTTTCTTCTTTCTTCTTTCTTCTTTCTTTCTTTCTTTTTTCTTACTTCTTTCTTTCTTTCTTCTTTCTTTCTTACTTCTTACTTTCTTTAACTTTTTCTTATTTCTTTCTTCTCTCTTTCTTTCTTCTTTCTTCTTCTTTCTTACTTCTTTTTTTCTTCTTTCTGTCTTCTTTCTTTCTTCTTTCTGTCTTCATTATTTCTTCTCCTTTCTTATTACGTTCTTTCTTCTTTCTTTCTTCTTTCTTTCTTTCTTCTTTCTTTCTTCTTACTTTCTGCTTTCTTCTTTCTCTCTTCTTTCTTTCTTCTTGCTTTCTTCTTTCTTACTTCTTTATTTGTTTCTTCTTTCTTTCTTCTTTATTACTTCCTTCTTTCTTCTTTCTGTCTTTTTTCTTTCTTCTTTCTCTCTTCTTTCTTTCTTTCTTCTTTCTTCTTTCTTTCTTCTTTCTTTCTTGTTTCTTTCTTCCTTTCTTCTTTCTTTCTTCTATCTTTCTTTCTACTTTCTTACTTCCTTCTTTCTTCTTTCTTTCTTACTTCTTTCTTTCTTACTTCTTTCTTACTTCTTTCTTTCTTCTCCCTTTCTTTCTTCTTTCTTTCTTCTTTCATTCTTTCTTCTTTCTTTCTTTCTTCTTTCTTTTTCTTCTTTCTTTCTTTCTTCTTTCTTCTTCTTTCTTTCTTCCTTCTTTCTTTCTTCTTTCTTTCTTTCTTCTTTCTTACTTCTTTCTATCTCTTACTTCTTTCTTTCTTTCTTCTTTCTGTCTTATTTCTTTCTTCTGTCTTTCTTCTTCCTTTCTTACTTCTATCTTTCTTTTTTCATTCTTCTTTCTTTCTTTCTATTTCTTTCTTCTTCTTTCTTCCTTTCTTCTTTCTTTCTTCTTACTTTCTTCTCTCTTTCTTTGTTACTTCTTTCTTCTTTCTTTCTTTCTTTCTTCTTTCTTTCTTTCTCTTTCTTTCTTCTTTCGTTCTTCTTTTTCTCTTATTTATTTCTTTCCTCTTTCTTTCTTCTTTCTTTATTCTTTCTTTTTTCTTTCTGTCTTCTTTCTCTCTTCTTTCTTTCTTTCTTTCTTTCTTTCTTATTCCTTTCTTACTTCTTTCTTAATTCTCTTACTTCTTTCTTACTTCCTTCTTTCTTCTTTCTTTCTTACTTCTTCTTTCTTCTTTCTTACTTTCATCTTTCTTTCTTCTTTCTTTCTTCTTTCTTCTTCTTTCTTTCTTCTTTCTTTCTTTCTTCTCTTTCTTTCTTTCTTCTTTCTTTCTTTCTTCTTTCTTCTTTCTTTCTTCTTTCTTTCTTCTTTCTTTTTTCTTTCTTCTTTCTTTCTTCTTTCTTCCTTCTTTATTCTTTCTTTCTTCTTTCTATTTTATTTCTTCTTTCTTTATTCTTTCTTCCTTCTTTCTTTCTTCTTCTTTCTTTTTTCTTTCTTCCTTCTTTCTTATTTCTTTCTTTCTTCTTTCTTACTTTCTGCATCTTTCTTCTTTCTTCTTTCTTCTTTTTTCTTTCTCCTTCTTTCTTATTTCTTTCTTTCTTCTTTCTTACTTTCTGCCATCTTTCTTCTTTCTTACTTATTTCTTTCTTCTTTCTTGCTTACTTCTTTATTTCTTGCTTCTTTCTTTCTTTCTTCTTTCTTTCTTTCTTCTATCTTTCTTTCTTCTTTCATTCTTACTTCTTTCTTTCTTCTTTCTTTCTTCTATCTTTCTTGCTTCTTTCTTTGTCCTTTCTTTCTTCTTTCTTTTTACTTCTTTCTTTCTTCTATCTTTCTTTCTTCTTTCTTTCTTCTTTCTTCACTCTTTCTTCTTTCTTTCTTCTTTCTTTCTTTCTTCTTTCTTCTTTCATTCTTCTTTCTTTCTTCTTTCTTTCTTCTTTCTTTCTTCTTTCTTTTTCTTTCTTACTTCTTTCTTTCTTTCTTCTTTCTTTCTTCATTCTTTCTTTCTTTCTTTCTTCTTTCTTTCTTCTTTCTTTCTTCTTTCTTTCTTTCTTTTTCTTCATTCATTCTTCTTTCTTTCTTCTTTCTTTCTTCTTTCTTTCTTTCTTCTTTCTTTCTTCTTTCTTTCTTCTTTCTTTTTTATTTCTTTCTTCTTTCTTTCTTCTTTCTTTCTTTCTTTCTTCTTTATTTCTCTCTTTCTTCCTTCTTTCTTCTTTCTTTCTTTGTTACTTCTTTCTTTCTTACCTCTTTCTTTCTTCTTTCTTTCTACTTTTTTCTTTCTTTCTTCTTTCTTTCTTTCTTCTTCTTCTTTCTTTATTTGTTACTTCTTTCTTACTTCTTTCTTTCTTCTTTCTTTCTTTCATTCTTCTTTCTTTCTTCTTTTTTCTTTCTTTCTTTCTTTCTTTCTTTCTTTCTTCCTTCTTTCTTTCTTCTTTCTTCTTTCATTCATCTTTCTTTCTCCTTTCTTTCTTCTTTCTTCTTTCATTCTTCTTTCTTTGTTCTTTCTTTCTTTCGTTCTTCTTCTTTCTTTATACTTTCTTCTTTCTTTCTTCTTTCCTTCTTCTTCTTTCTTTTTTCTTCTTTCATTCCTCTTTCTTCTTCTTTCTTTCTTCTTTCTTTCTTTCTTTCTTCTTTCTTTCTTCTTTCTTCTTCTTTATTTCTTCTTTCTTTCTACTTTCTTTCTTTCTTCTTTATTTCTCTCTTCTCTTCTTTCTTTCTTCTTTCTTTCTTCTTTCCTTCTTTGTTACCTCATTCTTTGTTACTTCTTTCTTTCTTCTTTCTTTCTTTCTTTCTTCATTCTTTCTTCTTTCTTTCTTTGTTGCTTCTTTCTTACTTCTTTCTTACTTCTTTCTTTCTTTTTTCTTCCTCTTTCTTTCTTTCATTCTTCTTTCTTTCTTCTTTCTTCTTTCTTTCTTCTCTCTTTCTTCTTTCTTTCTTCTTTCTTTCTTCTATCTTCTTTCTTTCTTTCTTTCTTCTTTCTTCTTCTTTCTTTCTTCTTTCTTTCTTCTTTCTTTCCTTCTTTATTCTTTCTTTCTTATTTCTTTCTTCTTTCTTTCTTTCTTCCTTCTTTCTTACTTCTTTCCTCTTTCTGTCTTACTTCTTTCTTACTTCTTTCTTACTTCTTTCTTTTTTCTTTCTTTATTCTTTCTTCTTTCTTTCTTACTTCTTTCTTTCTTATCCCTTTCTTTCTTTTCTTTCTTCTTTCTTTCTTCTTTCTTTCTTTTTTCTTACTATCTTCTTTCTTTATTCTATCTTTCTTTCTTCTTCCTTTCTTCTTTCTTTCTTCTTTCTTTCTTTCTTATTTCTCTCTTCTTTCATTCTTCTTTCTTTCTTTTTCTTTCTTCTACCTTTCATCTTTCTTTCTTACTTCTTTCTTTCGTTCTTCTTTTTTCTTCTTTCTTTCTTCTTTCTTTATTTCTTATTTCTTCTTTCTTATTTCTTTCTTACTTCCTTCTTACTTCCTTCTTTCTTCTTTCTTTCTTATTTCTTTCTTTCTTCTTTCTTTCTTATCCCTTTCTTTATTCTTGCTTTCTTTCTTCTTTGATTTTTCTTTCTTTCTTCTTTCTTTCTTTCTTCTTTCTTTCTTCTTCCTTTCTTTCTTCTTTCTCTCTTCTTTCTTTCTTATTTCTTTCTTTCTTCATCTTTCTTCTTTCTTTCTTTTTTCTTTCTTCTTTCATTCTTCTTTCTTTCTTCTTTCATTCTTCTTTCTTTCTTTCTTATTTATTTCTTCTTTCATTCTTCTTTCTTTCTTCTTTCTTTCTTCTTCCTTTCTTACTTCTTTCTTTCTTTCTTTCTCCTTTCTTTATTTCTTCATCTTTCTTCTTTCTTTCTTTTTTCTTTCTTCTTTCATTCTTCTTTCTTTCTTCTTTCATTCTTCTTTCTTTCCTTCTTATTTTTTCTTCTTTCATTCTTCTTTCTTTCTTCTTACTTTCTTCTCTCTTTCTTTCTTCTTTCTTTTTTTGTACTTTCTTTCTTTCTTCTTTCTTTGTTTCTTCTTTCTTTCTTTCTTCTTTCTTCTTTCTTTCTTCTTTCTTTCTTCTTTCTTCTTTCTTCTTTCTTTCTTTCTTCATCTTTCTTCTTTCTTTCTTTCTTCTTTATTTCTTCTTTCATTCTTCTTTCTTTCTTCTTTCATTCTTCTTTCTTTCTTTCTTATTTCTTTCTTCTTTCATTCTTCCTTCTTTCTTTCTTTCTTCTTTCTTACTTTCTTTTATCTTTCTTCTTTCTTACTTCTTTCCTTCTTCATTCCTGCTTACTTCTTTCTTTCTTACCTCTTTCTTACTTCTTTCTTTGTTCTTTCATTCTTCTTTCTTTCTTCTTTCTTTCATTCTTTCTTCTTTCTTTCTTTCTTCTTTCTTTCTTCATTCTTTCTTCTTTCTTTCTTCATTATTTCTTACTTCTTTCTTACTTCTTTCTTACTTGTTTCTTTCTTCTTTCCTACTTCTTTCTTTCTTATTCTGTTCTTCTTTCTTTCTTCTTTCTTTGTTCTTCCTTTCTTCTCTCTTTCTTACTTCTTTCTTCTTTCTTTATTTCTAAATTCTTTCTTGCTTCTTTCTTTCTTTCTTCTTTCTTTCTTTATACTTTATTTCTTCTTTCTTTCTTTCCTCTTTCTTTCTCCTTTCTTTCTTCTATGTTTCTTCTTTCTTTCTTCTTTCTTTCTTCATTCTTTCTTTCTTCTTTCTTCTTTCATTCTTCTTTCTTTCTTCTTTCTTTCTTCTTCTTTCTTCTTTCTTTCTTTCTTTTTTCTTTCTTTTTTCTTTCTTTCTTCTTTCTTTCTTCTTTCTTTCTTCTTTCTTCCTTCTTTCTTTCTTTCTTTCTTCTTTCTTTCTTCTTCCATTCTTCTTTCTTTCCTTCTTCATTCTTTCTTTCTTCTTTCTTTCTTCTTTCCTATTTCTTTCTTCTTTCATACTTCTTTCTTACTTCTTTCTTTCTTCTTTCTGTCTTTCTTCCTTGTTTCTTCTTTCTTCTTTCTTTCTTCTTTCTTTCTTCTTTCTTTCTTCTTTCTTTCTTTTTTTTCTTCTTTCTTCTTTCTTTCTTCTTTATTTCCTCTTTCTTCTTTGTTTCTTCTTTCATTCTTCTTTTTTTATTCTTTCTTTCTTCTTGCTTTCTTCTTCCTTTCTTCTTTCTTTCTTCTTTCCTTCTTTCTTTCTTTCTTTCTTTCTTTCTTTCTTTCTTTCTTTCTTTCTTTCTTCTTTCTTTCTTTCTTTCTTTCTTTCTTCTTTCTTCTTTCTTCCTTCCTTCTTTCTTTCTTTCTTCTTTTTTATTTTCTTCTTTCTTTCTTCTTTCTTCTTTCTTTCTTCTTTCTTTCTTACTTTTTTCTTACTTCTTTCTTACTTCTTTCTTTCTTCTTTCTTTCTTTCTTTCTTCTTTCTTTCTTTCTTCTTTCTTTCATATTTCTTCTTTCTTTTTTCTTTCTTTCTTCCATCTTTATTTGTTCTTTCATTCATCTTTCTTTCTTCATCTTTCTTTCTTTCTTTCTTCTTTCCTTCATTCTTCTTTATTTCTTTCTATTTTCTTTCTTCTTTCTTTCTTCGTTCTTTCTTCATTCTTTCTTTCATTCTTCCTTTCTCCTTTATTTCTTATTTCTTTCTTCTTCCCTTCTTTCTTCTTTCTTTCTTCTTTCTTTCTTCTTTCTTTCTTTCTTCTTTCTTTCTTCTTTCTTTCTTATTTCTTTCTTCTTTCTTTCTTTCCCATTCTTTCTTTTGTCTTTCTTTCTTCATTCTTTCTTCTTTCTTACTTTCTTCTTTCATTCTTCTTTCTTCTTTCTTTCATCTTTCTTTCTTTCTTTTTAGTTTCTTCTTTCGTTCTTCTTTCTTTCGTCTTTCTTTCTTCTTTCTTTCTTTCTTCTTTCTTTCTTTATGATTCTTTCTTCTTTCTTTCTTCTTTCTTTCTTCTTTCTTTCTTTCATCTTTCTTTCTTCTTTCTTTCTACTTTCTTTCTTCTTTCTTTTTTTCTTCTATCTTCTTTCCTTCTTCTTTCTTTCTTCTTTCTTTCTTCTTTCTTTCCTCTTTCTTTCTTCTTCCTTTCTTACTTCTTTCTTAATTATTTTTTACTTCTTTCTTACTTCCTTCTTTCTTCTTTCTTTCTTCTTTCTTTCTTCTTCTTTCTCTTTCTTTCTTGTTTCTTTCGTCTTTCTTTCTACTTTCTTCTTTCTTTCTTTCTTCTTTCTTTCTCTCTTTCTTCTTTCTTTCTTTCTTCTACCTTTCTTCTTTCTTACTTCTTTCTTTCTTACTTCTTTCTTTCCTCTTTCTACTTTCTTCTTTCTTTCTTCTTCTTTCTTGCTTTATTCTTTCTTTCTTTCTCTTTCTCTCTTCTTTCTTTCTTCTCACTTTATTCTTTCTTTCTTTCTTACTTATTTCTTACTTCTTTCTTTCTTCTTTTTTCTTCTTTATTTCTTTGTTCTTTTCTTCTTTCTTTCTTTCTTCTTTCTTTCTTCTTTCGTTCTCTCTTTCTTCTTTCTTTCTTTCTTCTACCTTTCTTCTTTCTTACTTCTTTCTTTCTTTCTTCTTTCTTTCTTACTTGTTTCTTACTTCTTTCTTACTTCTTTCTTTCTTCTTTCTTTCTTTCTTTCTCCTTTCTTTCTTTCTTCTTTCTTCCTTTCTTCTTTCTTTCATATTTCTTCTTTCTTTTTTCTTTCTTTCTTCTTTCTTTATTTGTTCTTTCATTCATCTTTCTTTCTTTCTTTCATCTTTCTTTCTTTCTTTCTTCTTTCTTTCATTCTTCTTTATTTCTTTCTTCTTTCTTTCTTCTTTCTTTCTTCTTTCTTTCTTTCTTCTTTCTTTCTTCTTCCTTTCTTATTTCTTTCTTCTTTCTTTCTTTCCATTCTTTCTTTTGTCTTTCTTTCTTCATTCTTTCTTTCTTTCTTCCTTTTTTCTTTATTTCTTATTTCTTTCTTCTTTCTTTCTTTCTTCTTTCCTTCTTCTTTCATTCTTCTTTCTTTCTTTCTTCATTCTTGCTTCTTTCTTTATTTCTTTCTTCTTTTTTTCTTCTTTCTTCTTTCTTTCTTCTTTCTTTCTTTCTTTTTAGTTTCTTCTTTCATTATTCTTTCTTTAGTCTTTCTTTCTTCTTTCTTTCTTTCTTCTTTCTTTCTTCTTTCATTCTTCTTTCTTTCTTTTTTCTTTCTTCTTTCTTTCTTCTTTATTTCTTTTTACTTTCTTCCTTCTTTCTTCATTCTTTCTTTCTTCTTTCTTTCTTCATTCTTTCTTTCTTTCTTCCTTTCTTCATTATTTCTTCTTTCTTTCTTCTTTCTTTCTTACTTCTTTCTTTCTTCTTTCTTTCTTCTTTCTTTCTTCCTTTCTTCTTTCTTTCTACTTTCTTTCTTGTTTCTTTCTTCTTTCTTTCTTCTTTCTTTCTTCTTTCTTTATTCTTATTTTATTCTTTCTTTCTTACTTCTTTCTTTCTTCTTTCTTTTTCATTCTTCTTCTTCTTTTTCTCTTCATTCTATTTTTCTTTCTTCTTTCTTTCTTACTTAATTTTTCTTTCTTCTTTCTTCTTTCTTTCTTCTTTCTTTCTTCTTTTTTCTTTCTTTCTATCTTTCTCCTTTCTTTCTTTCTTTCTTTTTCTTTCTTTCTTCTCTCTTTCTTCTTTCTTTCTTCTTTCTTTCTTACTTCTTTCTTACTTCTTTGTTCTTTCTTCTTTCTTTCTTCTTTCTTTCTTCTTTTTTTCTTCTTTCTTTGTTATTTCTTTCTTTCTTCTTTCTTTCTTTCTTTCTTTCTTTCTTCTTTCTTTCTTATTTCTTTGTTCTTTCTTTCTTTGTTCTTCTTTCTTTATTCTTTCTTTCTTCTTTCTTTCTTTTTCCTTTCTTTCTTTCTTCTTTCCTTCTTCTTTCTTTCTTCTTTCTTTCTTCTTTCTTTCTTCTTTTTTTATTCTTTCTTTCTTCTTCCGTTTCTTCTTCCTTTCTTCTTTTTTCTTCTTTCTTTCTTATTCTTTCTTTCTCCCTTCCTCTTCTTCTTTCTTTCTTTCTTCTTTCTTCTTCTTTCTTACTTTTTTCTTTCTTCCTTCTTTCTTCTTTCTTCTTTCTTTATTCTTTCTTTATTCTTTCTTTCTTCTTGCTTTCTTTCTTTCTTCTTTCTTTCTTACGTATTTCTTTCTTCTTTCTTTATTTCTTCTTTCTTACGTCTTTCTATCTTCTTTCTTTCGTCTTTCTTTCTTCTTTCGTTCTTCTTTCTTTCTTCTTTCTTACTCCTTTCTTTCTTCTTTCTTTCTTCTGTCTTTCTTCATTCTTTCTTTATTCTTTCTTACTTCTTTCTTTCTTCTTTCTTTCTTTCTTTCCTCTTTCTTTCTTCTTTCTTTTTCTTTCTTTCTTTCTTTCTTTCTTCTTTCTTCCTTTCTTCATCCTTTCCTCTTTCTTTCTTCTTTCTTTCTTTCTTAACGTCTTTCCTAGTTCTTTCTTTCTTTCTTCTTTCTCTCTACTTTCTTTATTCTCCTTTCTTCTTCCTTTCTTCCTCCTTTCTTCTTCCTTTCTTCTTACTTTCTTCTTTCTTTCTTCTGTCTTTCTTTCTTCTTTCTTTCTTCTTTCTTCCTTCCTTCTTCTTTCTTTCTTTCTTTCTTCTTTCTTTCTTCTTTCTTTCTTTCTTAACGTCTTTCTTAGTTCTTTCTTTCTTTCTTCTTTCTCTCTAATTTCTTTATTCTCCCTTTCTTCTTCCTTTCTTCTTTATTTCTTTCTTCTTCCTTTCTTCTTTCTTTCTTCTTTCTTTCTTAACGTCTTTCTTAGTTCTTTCTTTCTTTCTTCTTTATCTCTACTATATTTATTCTTCCTTTCTTCTTCCTTTCTTCTTCCTTTATTCTTCCTTTCTTCTTACTTTCTTCTTTCTTTCTTCTTTCTTTCTTCTTTCTTCTTTCTTTCTTCTTTCTTCTTTCTTTCTTCTTTCTTTATTCTTTCTTTATTCTTTCTTTCTTTCTTAATTATTTCTTTCTTTCTTTCTACTTTCTTCTTCTTCTTTCTTTCTTCTTTCTTTCTTCTTTCTTTCTTCTTTCTTTCTTACTTCTTTCTTACTTCTTTCTTAATTATTTCTTACTTCTTCCTTTCTTCTTTCTTTCTTCTTTCTTTCTTTTTA
This sequence comes from Columba livia, assembly GCF_036013475.1. Taxonomy (NCBI): domain Eukaryota; kingdom Metazoa; phylum Chordata; class Aves; order Columbiformes; family Columbidae; genus Columba; species Columba livia. The sequence goes on from NW_027043304.1 coordinate 174,155, forward strand.
TTTCTTCTTTCTTTCTTTCTGTCTTTCTTAGTTTCTTTCTTTGTTTCTTTCTTTTTTTCTTCTTTCTTTCTTCTTTCTTTCTTCTTTCTTTCTTCTTTCTTTCTTTCTTTTTTCATTCTTCTTTCTTCATTCTTCCTTCTTCTTTCTTTCTTTCTTCTTTCTTCTTTCTTTCTTCTTTCTTTCTTTCTTCTTTCTTCTTTCTTTTTCTTTCTTGTTTTTCTTACTTCTTTATTATTTCTTCCTTTCTTCTTTCTTTCTTACTTCTTTCTTAATTCTTTCTTTCTTCTTCCTTTCTTCTTTCTTTCTTCTTTCTTTCTTAACGTCTTTCTTAGTTCTTTCTTTCTTTCTTCTTTATCTCTACTATATTTATTCTTCCTTTCTTCTTCCTTTCTTCTTCCTTTATTCTTCCTTTCTTCTTACTTTCTTCTTTCTTTCTTCTTTCTTTCTTCTTTCTTCTTTCTTTCTTCTTTCTTCTTTCTTTCTTCTTTCTTTATTCTTTCTTTATTCTTTCTTTCTTTCTTAATTATTTCTTTCTTTCTTTCTACTTTCTTCTTTCTTCTTTCTTTCTTCTTTCTTTCTTCTTTCTTTCTTCTTTCTTTCTTACTTCTTTCTTACTTCTTTCTTAATTATTTCTTACTTCTTCCTTTCTTCTTTCTTTCTTCTTTCTTTCTTTTTTATTTCTTCTTCTTTCTTTCTGTCTTTCTTAGTTTCTTTCTTTGTTTCTTTCTTTCTTTCTTCTTTCTTTCTTCTTTCTTTCTTCTTTCTTTCTTCTTTCTTTCTTTCTTTTTTCATTCTTCCTTTCTTCATTCTTCCTTTCTTCTTTCTTCTTTCTTCTTTCTTTCTTTCTTCTTTCTTTCTTTCTTCTTTCTTCTTTCTTTCTTCTTTCTTTGTTTTTTTCTTACTTCTTTATTATTTCTTCCTTCTTCTTTCTTTCTTACTTCTTTCTTAATTCTTTCTTTCTTCTTTCTTCTTCTTTCTTTCTTCCTTTCTTCTTTCTTTCTACTTTCTTTCTTCTTTGTTTCTTCTTTCTTTCTTCTTTATTTCTTCTTTCTTTCTTCTTTCTTTCTTACTTCTTTCTTTCTTCATTCTTTATCATTCTTTCTTCTCTCTCTCTCCATTCTATTTTTCTTTCTTCTTTCTTTCTTACTTCTTTCTTCTTTCTTTCTTGTTCTTTCTTCTTTCTTTTCTTCTTTCATTCTTCTTTCTTTCTTACTATCTTTCTTTCTTCTTTCTTTCTTTCTTCTTTCTTTCTTTCTTTCTTCTTTTTTATTTTTCTTCTTGCTTTATTCTTTTCTTCTTTCTTTCTTTCTTCTTTCTATATTCTTTCTTCTTCTTCTTCTTTCTTCTTCTTTCTTACTTCTTTCTTTCTTCTTTCTATCTTCTATATTTCTTCTTTCTTTCTGCTTTCTTTCTTTCTTTTTCTTTCATATTTCTTCTTTCTTTTTCCTTTCTTTCTTCTTTCCTTATTTGTTCATTCATTCATCTTACTTTCTTTCATCTTTCTTTCTTTCTTTCTTCTTTCATTCTTCTTTCTTTCTTCTTTATTTCTTTCCTTTTTCTTTCTTCTTTCTTCTTTATTTCTTCTTCTTTCTTCTTTCTTTCTTCTTTCTTTCTTTCTTCTTTCTTTCTTTCTTCTTTCCTTCTTTCTTCTTTCTTTCTTCTTTCTTCTTTCTTTCTTCTTTCTTTCTTTCTTCATTCCTTCTTCTTTCTTTCTTTCTTTCTTCTTTCTTTCTTCTTTCTTCTTTCTTTCATGTTTCTTTCTTCTTTCTTTCTTCATTCTTTATTCTTTCTCTATTCATTGAATTTTTCTTTCTTCTTTATTTCTTACTTCTTTCTTCTTACTTTCTTTGTTTTTTCTTCTTTCTTTCATTTTTCTTTCTTACTATCTTTCTTTCTTCTTCTTTCTTTCTTAATTTTTTCTTTATTTCTTCTTTCTTTCTTCTTCCTTTCTTTCTTCTTTCTTTCTTTCTTTCTTGTTTCTTTCTTATTTCTTTGTTTTTTCTTTCTTTCTTCTACCTTTCTTCTCTCTTTCTTTCTTCTTTCTTCTTTCTTTATTTCTACTTTCTTTCTTTCTTCTTTCTTTCTTTCTTCTTTCTTCTCTCTTTCTTCTTCCATTCTTCTTCCTTTCTTCTTTCTTTCTTCTTTCTTTTTTGTTTTTCTTCTTTCTTTCTCCTTTCTTTCTTCTTTCTTTCTTCTTTCTTCTTTCTTTCTTCTTTCTTCTTTCTTCTTTCTTCGTTCTTCTTTCTTCTTTCTTTCTTCTTTCTTTTTTCTTTCTTTCTTCTTTCTTGTCTTCTTTCTTTCTTCTTTCTTTCTTCTTCCTTTTTTTATTCTTACTTTCTTCTTTCCTTCTTACTTTTTTCTTACTTCTTTCTTTCTTCTTTCTTTCTTACTTTCTTCTTTCTTTCTTATTTCTTTCTTTCCTCTTTCTTCCTCTCTTCTCCCTTTCTTCTTCCTTTCTTCTTCCTTTCTTTTTTTCTTCTTTCTTTCTTCTTTCTTTCTTACTTCTTTCTTATTTCTTTCTTATTTCTTTCCTACTTCTTTCTTTCTTCTTTCTTTCTTCTTTCTTTCTGCTTTCTTTCTTTCTTCTTCCTTTCTTCTTTCTTTCTTACTTCTTTCTTATTTCTTTCTTAATTCTTTCTTTCTTCTTTCTTTCTTCTTTCTTTCTTCTTTCTTTCTTCTTTCTTTCTTCTTTCTGTCTTCTTTCTATATTTCTTCTTTCTTTCTTCTTTCTTTTTTCTTTCTTCTTCCTTTCTTCTTTCTTTCTTCTTCTTTCTTTCTTCTTTCTTTCTTTCTTCTTTCTTTCTTCCTTCTTTCTTACTACTTTATTACTTATTTCTTCCTTCTTTCTTTCTTCTTCCTTCTTTCTTTCTTCTTTATTTCTTCTTTCTTTCTTTCTTTCTTTCTTTTTTCTTTCTTTCTTTCTATTTTCCTTTCTTTCTTTCTTTCTTTCTTTCTTCTTTCATTCTTTCTTTCTTTCTTCTTTCTTTCTTACTTCTTTCTTACTTCTTTCTTACTTCTTTCTTACTTCTTTCATTCTTCTTTCTTTCTTTCATCTTTCTTTCTTCTTTCTTTATTCTTTCTTTCTTTCTTCTTTCTTTCTTCTTTCTTTCTTCTTTCTTTCTTCTTTCTTCTTTCTTTCTTTCTTTCTTTCTTCTTTCTTTCTTTCTTCTTTCTTTCTTCTTTCTTTCTTCTTTCTTCTTTCTTTCTTCTTCATTTCTTCTTCCTTTCTTCTTTCTTTCTTCTTTCTTTCTTCTTTTTTTATTCTTTCTTTCTTCTTCTTCTTTCTTCTTTCTTCTTTCTTCTTTCTTCTTTCTTCTTTCTTTCTGCTTTCTTTCTGCTCTCTTTCTTTCTTCTTTCTTTCTTCTTTCTTCCTTTCTTCTTCCTTTCTTCTTTCTTTCTTCTTTTCTTTCTTCTTTATTTCTTTCTTCTTTCTTTCTTCTTTCTTTCTTCTTTCTTCTTTCTTTCTTCTTTCTTCTTCTTTCTTCCTTTCTTCTTCCTTTCTTCTTTCTTTCTTCTTTCTTCTTCTTTATTTCTTTCTTCTTTCTTTCTTCTTTCTTTCTTCTTTCTTCTTTCTTTCTTCTTTCTTTCTTCTTTCTTTATTGTTTCTTTCTTTCTTGTTTCTTTTTTCTTTCTTTCTACTTTCTTTCTTCTTTCTTTCTTCTATATTTCTTCTTTCTTTCTTAATTCTTTCTTAATTCTTTCTTTCTTCTTTCTTATTCTTCTTACAACTTTCTTACATCATTCTTTCTTCTTTCTTTCTTTCTTTTTTCTTTCTTTCTTCTTTCTTCCTTTCTTCATTCTTCTTTTCTTCATTCTTTCTTTTTCTTTCTTGCTTCTTTCTTTCTTTCTTTCTTTGTTCTTTCTTATATCTTTCTTCTTTCTTACTTACTTTTTTCTTACTTCTTTCTTACTTCTTTCTTTCTTCTTTCTTTCGTTCTTCTTTCTTTATTCTTTCTTTCTTCTTTCCTCTTTCTTTATTCTTTCTTTCTTTATTCTTTCTTCTTTCTTCCTTCTTTTCTTCTTTCTTTATTCTTTCATTCTTCTTTCATTATTCTTTTATTTCTTCTTTCTTCTTTCTTCTTTCTTTCTTTCTTCTTTCTTTCTTACTTCTTTCTTACTTTTTTCTTACTTCTTTCTTACTTATTTCTTACTTCTTTTTTTCTCTTTCTTCTTTCTTTCTTCTTTCTTTCTTCTTTGTTTCTTCTTTCTTTCTTTCTTTCTTCTTTCTTGCTTTCTTCTGTCATACCTCTATCTTTCTTCTTTCTTTCTTAATTTTTTCTTACTTCTTACTTTCTTCTTTCTTTCTTTTTGCTTTCTTTCTTCTTTCTTTCTTTCTTTCTTTTTTCTTTCTTCTTTCTTTCTTCTTTCTTCTTTCTTTCTTACTTTTTTCTTGCTTCATTCTTACTTCTTTCTTTTTTCTTTCTTTCCTCTTTCTTTCGTTCTTCTGTCTTTCTTCTTTATTTCTTCTTTCTTTCTTTCTTCTTTCTTTCTTTCTTTACTTCTTTCTTAGTTCTTTTATTTGTTCTTTCTTTCCTTCTTCTTTCTTTCTTATTTCTTTATTCTTCCTTTCTTCTTCCTTTCTTGTTACTTTATTCTTCCTTTCTTCTTACTTTCTTCTTTCTTTCTTTCTTTCTTTTTTCTTTCTTTCTTCTTTCTTTCTTCTTTCTTCTTTATTTTTTCTTTCTTTCTTCTTTCTTTCTTTCTTCTTTCTTTCTTTCTTCTTTCTTTCTTCTTTCTTTCTTCTTTCTTTCTCCATTCTTTCTTATTTCTTTCTTCTTTCTTTCTTTCTTATTTCTTCTTTCTTTCTTCTTTCTTTCTTTCTTCTTTCTTACTTCCTACTTTCTTCTTTCTTTCTTCTTTCTTTCTTCTTTCTTTCTTCTTTCTTTCTTCTTTCTTTCTGTCTTAAATTCTTTCTTAGTTCTTTCTTTCTTCTTTCTTTCTTTCTTCTTTCTTTATTCTTCCTTTCTTCTTCCTATCTTCTTCCTTACTTCTTCCTTTTTCTTACTTTCTTCTTTCTTTCTTCTTTCTTCTTTCTTTCTTCTTTCTAGTTTCTTTCTTCTTTCTTTCTTCTTTCTTTATTATTTCTTTCTTTCTTCTTTCTGTTCTTTCTTATTTCTTTCTTCTATCTTTCTTCTTTCTTTCTTACTTCTTTCTTACTTCTTTCTTTCTTCTTTCTTTCTTTATTCTTTCTTTCTTCTTTCTTTCTTCTTTCTTTCTTTCTTCTTTCTTTCTTTCTTATTTCTTTCTTCTATCTTTCTTCTTTCTTTCTTACTTCTTTCTTACTTCTTTCTTTCTTCTTTCTTTCTTTCTTCTTTCTTTCTTCTTTCTTTCTTTCTTTCTTCATTCTTCCTTTCTTCATTCTTTCTTTCTTCTTTCTTTCTTTCTTCTTTCTTTCTTCTTTCTTTCTTATTTATTTCTTCTGTCTTTCTTCTTTCTTTCTTTCTTCTTTCTTTCTTCTTTCTTTCTTCTTTCTTTCTTCTTTCTTTCTTTCAATTTTCTTACTTCTTTCTTACTTATTTCTTTCCTCTTTCTTTCTTCTTTCTTTCGTTCTTCCTTCTTTCTTCTTTCTTTCTTCTTTCCTCTTTCTTTCTTATTTCATTCTTCTTTCTTCTTTCTTTCTTCTTTCTTTCTTCTTTCTTTCTTTCTTAACTTCTTTCTTAGTTCTTTTTTTCTTCTTTCATTCTTTCTTCTTTCTTTCTTCTTTCTTTATTCTTCCTTTCTTGTTCCTTTCCTTTTTCCTTTCTTCTTCCTTTCTTCTTACATTCCTCTTCATTTCTTCTTTCTTTCTTATTTCTTTCTTCTTTCTTTCTTCTTTCTTCTTTCTTTCTTCTTTCTTTCTTCTTTCTTTCTTTCTTCTTTCTTTCATCTTTCTTCTTTCTTTCTTCTATCTTTCTTTCTTCTTTCTTTCTTCTTTCTTACTTCTTTCTTACTTCTTTCTTACTTATTTCTTCCTTATTTCTTTATTCTTCCTTTCTTCTGTCTTTCTTCTTTCTATCTTACTTCTTTCTTACTTCTTTCTTTCTTCTTTCTGTCTTCTTTCTTCGTTCTTTCTTCCTTCTTTCTTCTTTCTTTCTTCTTTCTTTCTGCTTTCTTTCCTTCTTCTTTCCTCTTTCTTTCTTACTTCTTTCTTACTTCTTTCTTACTTCTTTCTTTCTTCTTTCTTTCTTCTTCCTTCTTTCTTGTTTCTTCTTTCTTCTTTCTTCTTTCTTCTTTCTTCTTTATTCATGCTTTTTTCTTTCCTTCTTCTTACTTTCCTTCTTTCTTTCTTACTTATTTCTTTCTTCTTTCTTTCTTTCTTCTTTCTTTCTTCTTTCTTCTTTCTTCTTTCTTCCTTCTTTCTTTTTTCTTTCATTCTTATTTCTTTCTTCTCTCTTTCTTCTTTCGTTCTTATTCCTTTCTTCTTTCCTTTCTTCTTCCTTTATTCTTTCTTTCTTCTTTCTTTCTTCTTTCTTTCTTCTTTCTTTCTTCTTTCTTCTATCTTATATCTTTCTTCTTTCTTTCTTCTTTCTTTCTTCTTTTTTTTTCTTTCTTTCTTCTTTCTTACTTTCTTAAGTTCTTTCTTAGTTCTTTCTTTCTTCTTTCTTTCTATTTTCTTTCTTTATTCTTCCTTTCTTCTTCAATTCTTCTTCCTTTCATCTTCCTTTCTTCTTACTTGCTTCTTTCTTTCTTCTTTCTTTCTGCTTTCTTTCTTTCCTTCGTTCTTTCTTCTTTCTTTCTTCTTTCTTTCTTTCTTCTTCCTTCTTCTTCCTTTCTTCTTTCTTTCTTCTTTCTTTCTTCTTTCTTTCTTACTTCTTTCTTACTTCTCTATTACTTATTTCTTATTTCTTTCTTTCTTTTTTCTTTCTACTTTCTTTCTTCTTTCTTTTTTCTTTCTTTCTTCTTTCTCTATTCTTCCTCTCTTCTTCCTTTCTTCTTCCTTTCTTCTTCCTTTCTTCTTTCTTCTTAGTTCTTTCTTTCTTACTTTTTCTTTCTTCTTTCTTTATTCTTCCTTTCTTCTTCCTTTCTGCTTCCTTTCTTCTTACTTTCTTTTTTCTTTCCTCTTTCTTTCTTTCTTCTTTCTTTCTTTCTTCTTCCTTTCCTCTTTCCTTGTTCTTCATTTCTTTCTTCTTTCTTTCTTCTTTCTTTCTTCTTTGTTTCTTCTTTCTGTTTTTCTTCTTTCTTTGTTCTTTCTTTCTTAATTCTTTCTTCTTTCTTACTTATTTCTTAATTCTTTCTTTCTTCTTTCTTTCTTTTTTATTTCTTCTTTCTTTCTTTCTTTCTTTCTTTCTTTCTTTCTTTCTTTCTTTCTTTCTTTCTTTCATTCTTTCTTTCTTTCTTTCTTCCTTTCTTTCTTTCTTTCTGTCTTTGTTTCTTTCTTTCTTTCTTTCTTTCTTTCTTTCTTTCTTTTTTTCTTCCTTTCTTTTTTTCCTTCTTTCTTTCTTTCTTTCTTTCTTTCTTTCTTTCTTTCTTTCTTTCTTTCTTTCTTTCTTTCTTTCTTTCTTTCTTTCTTTCTTTCTTTCTTTCTTTCTTTCTTTCTTTCTTTCTTTCTTTCTTCATTCTTCCTTTCTTCTCTCTATCATGCTTCTTTCTTTCTTCTTTCTTTCTTTCTTCTTTATTTCTTCTTTCGTTCTTTCTCTCTTTCTTCTTTCTTTCTTTCTTCTTTCTTTCTTATTTATTTCTTCCATCTTTCTTTCTTCTTTCTTACTTCTTTCTTACTTCTTTCTTTCTTCTTCCTTTCTTCTTTCTTTCGTTCTTCTTTCTTTCTTTCTTCTTTCTTTCTTCTTTCTTTATTCTTCCTTTCTTCTTTCTTTCTTCTTTCTTTCTTACTTGTTTCTTACTTCTTTCTTACTTCTTTCTTTCTTCTTTCCTCTTTCTTTCTTCTCTCTTTCTCCTTTCTTTCTTCTTTCTTTCGTTCTTTTTCTTTCTTTCTTCTTCCTTTCGTCTTCCTTTCTTCTTTCTTTCTTCTTTCTTTCTTCTTTTTTCTTCTTTCTTTCTTCTTTCTTTCTTTCTTTTTCTTGCTTCTTTCTAACTTCTTTCTTTCTTCTTTCTTTCATTCTTCTTTTTTTCTAATTTCTTTCTTCCTTCTTCTTTCTTTCTTCTTTCTTCTTACTTTCATCTTTCTTTTATCTTTCTTCTTTCTTTCTTACTTGTTTCTTACTTCTTTCTTACTTCTTTCTTTCTTCTTTCTTCTTTCTTCTTTCTTCTTTCTTTCTTTCTTTCTTTTTTCTTTCTTCTTTCTTTCTTTCTTTTTTTTCTTTCTTCTTTCTTTCTTCTTTCTTTCTTCTTTCTTTCTTCTTCATTTATTCTTCCTTCCTTCTTCCTTTCTTCTTTCTACCTTCTTTCTTTCTTCTTTCTTCTTTTTTCTTCTTTCTTTCTGATTTATTTCTTTCTTCTTTCTTTCTTCTTTCCTTCTTAACTTCTTTCTTTCTTCTTTCTATACTTATTTCTTTGTTCTTCAGAAAAGAATTAAGAAAGATGTAAGAAAGACGTAAGAAAGCAGAAAGAAAGAAGAAAGAAGAAGCAAAGAACAAAGAAATAAAAAGAAAGAAGAAAGAAAGAAAGAAGAAAGGAAGAAGAAACAAAGAAAGAAGAAAGAAAGAAGTAAGAAAGAACGAAAAAAATAAAAATAAGACTGATGAAAGAGAGAAGAAAGAAAGAATAAAGGAAGAAGTAAGAAAGAACGAAGAAAGAAATAAGAAAGAAAAAGAAAGAAGAAAGAAAGTAGAAAGAAAGAAGAAAGAACTAAGAAAGAAGAAAGAAGGAAGAAAGAAAGAGGAAAGAAGAAGTAAGAAAGAAAGAAGAAAGAAAGAAGAAAGAAGAAAGAAGAAAGAAGAAAGAAGAAAGAAGAAAGAAGAAAGAAGAAAGAAGAAGAAGAAGAAAGAAGAAAGAAGAAAGAAGATAGAAGAAAGAAGAAGAAAGAAGAAAGAAGAAGAAAGAAGAAAGAAGAAAGAAGACAGAAGAAAGAAGAAAGAAGAAAGAAGAAAGAAAGAAAGAGAGAAGAAAGAAATAAGAAAGAAATAAAAAGAAAGAAAGAAGTAAGAAAGAAAGAAGAAAGAAAGTAAGAAGTAAGAAAGAAGAAAGAAAGAAAGAAAGAAGAAAGAAAGAAAGAAAGAAGAAAGAAAGAAAGAAGAAAGAAAGAAAGAAAGAAGAAAGAAAGAAGAAAGAAGTAAGAAAGAAGAAAGAAAGAAAGAAGAAAGAAAGAAGAGAGAAGTAAGAAAGAAGAAAGAAGAAAGAAGAAAAAAAGAAGAAAGAAAGAAGTAGGAAAGAAAGAAGAAAGAAAGAAGAAAGAAGAAATAAGAAAGAAAGAAAAAAGAAAGATAGAAAGAAAGAAAGAAGAAAGAAAGATAGAAAGAAAGCAGGAAGAAAGAAGAAAAAAAGAAGAAAGAAAGAAGAAAGAAAGAAGTAAGAAAGAAAGAAGAAAGGAGAAAGAAAGAAGAAAGAAGGAAGGAAAAGAAAGAAGAAAGAAAGAAGAAGTAAAAAAGAAGTAAGAAACAAAGAAGAAAGAAATACAAAAGAAAGAAGGAAGAAAGAAGGAAGAAAGAAAGAAGAGAGGAAGAAGGAAGAAAGAAGAAAGAAAGAAAGAAGAAATAAAGAAGAAAGAAAGAAGAAAGAAAGAAGTAAGAAAGAAAGAAGAAAGAAAGAAAGAAATAAGAAAGAAGTAAGAAAGAAGTAAGAAATAAGTAAGAAAGAAAGAAGAAGGAAAGAAGTAACAAAGAAGAAATAAAGAAAGAAAGAAGAAAGAAAGAAAGAAGAAAGAAATGAGAAAGAAAGAAGAATGAAAGAAGAAAGAAGAAAGAAAGAAGAAAGAAAGAAGAAAGAAAGAAGTAAGAAAGAAGTAAGAAAGAAAGAAAGACGAAAGAAAGAAGAAAGAAGAAAGAAAGAAGAAAGAAGAAGGAAGGAAAGAAGAAAGAATGAAGTAAGAAAGAAGTAAGAAAGAAAGAAAGAAGAAAGAAAGAAGAAAGAAAGAAAGAAGAAAGAAAGAAGAAAGAAAGAAGAAAGAAAGAAAGAAGAAACAAGTAAGAAAGAAGTAAGAAAGAAAGAAAGAAGAAAGAAAGAAGAAAGAAAGAAAGAAGAAAGAAAGAAATAAAGAAAAAAAAGGAAAAAAAGTAGAAAGAAAGAAGATTGAAAGAAGAAAGAAGAAGAACAAAGAAAGAAGAAGAAAGAAGAAAGAAAGAAAGAAAAAGAAAGAAAGAGGGAAGAAAGAGAGAAGAGAAAGAAGAAGATAGAAGAAAGAAAGAAAGAAGAAAGAAAGAAAGAATAAAGAAATAAAGAAGGAAAAAAGAAGTAAGAAAGAAGTAAAGAAGAAACAAAGAATAAAAAAGAAAGAAGAAAGAATGAAGAATGAAAGAAGAAAGTAAGAAAGAAGAAAGGAAGAAGAAAGAAAGAAGAAAGAAAGAGGAAAGAAAGAAGAAAGAAAGAAGTAAGAAAGAATTAAGATAGAAAGAAAGAAGAAAAAAGAAAGAAGAAAGAAAGAAAGAAGAAAGAAGAAAGAAAGAAGAAAGAAGAAAGAAGAAAGAAAGAAGAAAGAAAGAAGTAAGAAAGAGAAAGAAGAAAGAAAGAAAGAAGAAAGAAAGAAGAAAGAAAGAAGTAAGAAAGAAGAAAGAAAGAAAGAAGAAAGAAAGAAGAAAGAAAGAAGGATGAATGAAGAAAGAAGTAAGAAAGAAGTAAGAAAGAAGTAACAAAGAAAGAAGAAGGAAAGAAAGAAGAAAGAAAGAAGAAAGTAGTAAGAAAGAAAGAAAGAAGAAAAAAAGAAGAAAGAAAGAAAGAAGAAAGAATTAAGGAAGAAAGTAAGTAGAAAGAAAGAAGAAAGAAAGAAGAAAGAAAGAAAGAAGAAAGAAAGAAGAAACAAAGAAGAAAGAAAGAAAGAAGAAAGAAAGAAGAAAAAAGAAGAAAGAATGAAGAAAGAAAGAAAGAAAGAAGAAAGAAAGAAGAAAGAACAAGAAAGAAAAGAAGAATGAAAGAAGAAATAAGAAAGAAAGAAAGAAGAAAGAAAAAAAGAAGAAAGAAAGAAGAAAAAAAGCAGAAAGAAAGAAGAAGAAAGAAGAATGAAAGAAGAAAGAAGAAAGAAAAAAAGAAGAATGAAAGAAGAAAGAAAGAAGAAAGAAAGAAAGAAGAAAGGAAGAAAGAAAGAAGAAAGAAAGAAGAAAAAAAGAAGAAAGAAAGAAGTAAGAAAGAACTAAGAAAGAAGTAAGAAAGAAGAAAGAAGAAAGAAATAAGAAAGAAAGAAAGAAGAAAGAAAGAAGTAAGAAAGAAAGAGGGAAGAAAGAATGAAGAAAGAAAGAAGAAAGAAGAAAGAAGAAAGAAAGAAAGTAGAAAGAAGAAGGAATTAAAGAAGAAAGAATGAAGTAAGAAGGAAGTAAGAAAGAAAGAAGAAAGAAAGAAGAAAGAAGAGAAAGAAGAAAGAAAGAAAGAAGTAAGAAAGAAGTAAGAAAGAAGTAAGAAAGAAGTAAGTAAGAAAGAAGAAGGAAAGAAGAAAGAAGAAAGAAGAAAGAAAGAAGAAGAAAGAAAGAAAAGAAGAAAAGAAAGAAAGAAGAAGAAAGAAAGAAAGAAGAAAGAAAGCAGTAAGAAAGTAGTAAGAAACAAAGAAAGAAGAAAGAAAGAAGAAGAAAGAAAGAATTAATGAAGGAAGAAAGAAGAAAGAAAGAAGAAAGAAAGAAAGAAAGAAGAAAGAAAGAAAGAAAGAAGAAAGAATAAAGAAAGAAGAAAGAAAGAAGAAAGAAGAAAGAAGAAAGTAGAAAGAAGAAGGAATTAAAGAAGAAAGAATGAAGTAAGAAGGAAGTAAGAAAGAAAGAAGAAAGAAAGAAGAAAGAAAGAAAGAAGAAAGAAAGAAAGAAGTAAGAAAGAAGTAAGAAAGAAGTAAGAAAGAAGTAAGTAAGAAAGAAGAAGGAAAGAAGAAAGAAACAAGAAAGAAAGATAGAAGAAAGAAAGAAAGAAGAAAGAAGAAAGAAAGAAGAAAGAAAGAAAGAAGAAAGAAAGCAGTAAGAAAGTAGTAAGAAACAAAGAAAGAAGAAAGAAAGAAAGAAGAAAGAAAGAATTAATGAAGGAAGAAAGAAGAAAGAAAGAAGAAAGAAAGAAAGAAAGAAAGAAGAAAGAAAGAATACAGAAGAAAGAATAAAGAAAGAAGAAAGAAAGAAGAAAGAAAGAAGAAAGAAAGAATGAAGAAAGAAAGAAAAAAGAAAGAAAGAAGAAAGAAAGAAAAGAAAGAAAGAAGGAAGAAAGAAAGAAGAAAGAAAGATACAAGAAAGAAAGAAAGAGGAAAGAAAGAAGGAAGAAAGAAGTAAGTAAGAAGTAAAGAAGAAACAAAAATAAAGAAAGAAAGAAGAAAGAATGAAGAAAGAAAGAAGAATGAAAGAAGAAAGTAAGAAAGAAGAAAGAAAGAAGAAAGAAAGAGAGAAGAAAGAAATAAGAAAGAAGAAAGAAAGAAAGAATGAAGAAAGAAAGAAAGAAGAAAGAAGGAAGAAAGAATAAAGAAGAAAGAAGGAAGTAAGAAGTATGAAGAAAGGAAGAAGAAAGAAAGAAGAATGAAAGAAGAAATAAAGAAGAAAGAAGAATAAAAGAAGAATGAAGGAAGAAAAAAAGAAGAAAGAAAGAAGAAAGAGTGAAAGAAAGTAGAAAGAAAGAAGAAAGCAAGAAAGAAGAAAGAAAGAAAAAAGAAAGAAGAATGAAAGAAGAAAGAAAGAAGAAAGAAAGAGAGAACTAAGAAAGAAAGAAGAAAGAAAGAAAGAAGAAAGACAGAAAGAAATAAGAAAGAAATAAGAAAGAAGTAAGAAAGAAGTAAGAAAGAAAGAAGAAAGAAAGAAGAAAGAAAGAAGAAACAAAGAAGTAAGAAAGAAAGAAGTAAGAAACAAAGAAGAAAGAAAGAAGAAAGTAGAAAGAAAGAAGAAAGAAAGAAGAAGGAAAGAAAGAAGAAAGGAAGAAGAAAGAAAGAAGGAAGAAAGAAGAAGAAAGAAAGAACAAAGGAAGAAGAAAGAAAGAAGAAAGAAAGACGAAAGAAGAAGAAAGAAAGAAGAAAGAAAGAAAGAAGAAAGAAAGAAGTAAGAAAGAAGTAACAAAGAAAGAAAGAAATAAGAAAGAAGTAAGAAAGAAAGAAGAAAGAAAGAAAGAAAGAAAGAAAAGAGAAGAAGAAAGAAAGAGAAAGAAAGAAGAATGAAAGAAGAAAGAATAAAGAAGAAAGAAAGAAAGAGAAGAAAGAAAGAAGAAAGAAAGAAGAAAGAAAGAAAGAAGAAAGAAAGAAAGAAGAAAGAAATAAAGAAAGAAAGAAGAAAGAAGTAAGAAAGAAAGAAGAAGGAAAGAAGAAAGAAAGAAGGAAGAAAGAAGGAAGAAAGAAAGAAGAAAGAAAGAAGAAAGAAAGAAAGAAGAAGGAAGAAGAAAGAAAGAAGGAAGAAAGAAGAAGAAAGAAAGAAGAAAGAAAGAAGAAAGAATGAACGAAGAAAGAAAGAAGAAGAAAGAAGAAAGAAAGAAAGAAATAAGAAATAAGTGAGAAAGAATTAAGAAAGAAGTAAGAAAGAAAGAAGAAGGAAGGAAGAAAGATAGAAGAAAGAAAGAAAGGAAAGAAGAGAAGTAGTAGTAAGAAGAATGAGAAAGAAGAAGAAAGAAAGAAGAAAGAAAGAAAGAAAGAAGAAAGAAAGAAAGAAGAATGAAAGAAAGAAAGAAGAAAGAAGAGAAAGAAAGAAGAAGAAAGAAGAAGAAAAAAAGAAGAAGAAAGAAAGAAGAAAGAAAGAAGAAAGAAAGAAGTAAGAAAGTAGTAAGAAAGAATTAAGAAAGAAGTAAGAAAGAAAGAAGAAGGATAGAAGAAAGAAAGAAGAATGAAACAAAGAAGAAAGTAAGAAAGAAGAAACAAAGAAGAAAGTAAGAATAAAGAAAGAAGAAAGAAAGAAAGAAAGAAGAAAGAAAGAAGAATGAAAGAAGAAAGAAAGAAGAAAGAAAGAGAAGAAAGAAGAAAGAAAGAAGAAAGAAAGAAAGAAGAAAGGAGGAAAGAAGAAGGAAAGAAAGATGAAAGAAAGAAGAAAGAAAGAAGAAAAAGAAAGAAAGAAGAAGAAAGAAGAAAGAATAAAGAAAGAAGAGAGAAAGAAGAAAGAAAGAAAGAAGAAGAAAGAAAGAATAAGAAAGAAGTAAGAAAGAAAGAAGAAAGAAAGAAGAAATAATAAGAAATAAAGAAGAAAGAAAGAAAGAAGAAAGAAAGAAGAAGGAAAGACGAAAGAAAGAAGAAAGAAAGAAGAAAGAAAGAAGAAAGAAAGAAGTAAGAAAGAAGTAAGAAAGAAAGAAGAAAGAAAGAAGAAAGAAAGAAAGAAGACAGAAAGAAATAAAGAGGAAAGAAGAAAGAAAGAAGAAAGAAAGAAATAAAGAAGAAAGAAGAAAGAAAGAAGAAATAAAGAACAATGAAAGAAGACAGAAGAAATAAAAAAGAAAGAAAGAAAGCAAGAAAGGAAGAATAAAGAAAGAAGGAAGAAAGATAGAAGAAAGAAAGATAGAAGAAAGAAAGAAGAAGAAAGAAAGAAAGAAGAAGAAGTAAGAAAGAAGTAAAGAAGAAGAACAAAGAATAAAGAAAGAAAGAAGAAAGAATAAAGAAAGAAAGAAGAAAGAATGAAGAAAGGAAGTAGAAAGAAAGAAAAAAGAAAGAGAGAAGAAAGAAATAAAAAGAAGAAAGAAAGAAGTAAGAAAGAAGTAAGAAAGAAGTAACAAAGAAAGAAAGAAGAAAAGAAAGAAGAAAGAAAGAAAGAAAGAAGAAAGAAAGAAGTAAAGAAGAAAGAATGAAGAAAGAAAGAAAGAAGAAAGAAAGAAAGAAAGAAGAAAGAAAGAAAGAAGAATGAAAGAAAGAAAGAAGAAAGAAAGAAGAAAGAAGTAAGAAACAAGAAAGAAAGAAGTAACAAAGAAAGAAAGAAGAAAGAAAGAAGAAAGAAAGAAAGAAGAAAGAAATAAAAAAGAAAGAAAGAAGAAAGAAAGAAGAAAGAAAGAAGAAAGAAAGAAGTAAGAAAGAAGAAAGAAGAAAGAAGAAAGAAAGAAGAAAGAAAGAAGAAAGAAAGAAGAAAGAAAGAAGTAAGAAAGAAGTAAGAAAGAAGTAACAAAGAAAGAAAGAAGAAAGAAAGAAGAAATAAGAAAGAAAGAAAGAAAGAAGAAAGAAAGAAAGAATGAAAGAAGAAAGAAGAAAGAAAGAAGAAAGAAAGAAGGAAGAAAGAAAGAAGAAAGAAAGTAAGAAGAAAGAAAGAAGAAAGAAAGAAGAAAGAAAGAAGTAAGAAAGTAGTAAGAAAGAATTAAGAAAGAAGTAAGAATGAAAGAAGAAGGATAGAAGAAAGAAAGTAGAATGAAACAAAGAAGAAAGTAAGAAAGAAGAAACAAAGAAGAAAGTAAGAATAAAGAAAGAAGAAAGAAAGAAAGAAGAAAGAAAGAAGAATGAAAGAAGAAAGAAAGAAGAAAGAAAGAAAAGAAAGAAGAAAGAAAGAAGAAAGAAAGAAAGAAGAAAGGAGGAAAGAAGAAGGAAAGAAAGATGAAAGAAAGAAGAAAGAAAGAAGAAAGAAAGAAAGAAAGAAGAAAGAAAGAAGAAAGAAGAAAGAAAGAATAAGAAAGAAGTAAGAAAGAAAGAAGAAAGAACGAAGAAATAAAGAAGAAAGAAAGAAGAAAGAAAGAAAGAAGAAAGAAAGAAGAAGGAAAGACGAAAGAAAGAAGAAGAAAGAAGAAAGAAAGAAGAAAGAAAGAAGTAAGAAGAAGTAAGAAAGAAAGAAGAAATAAAGAAGAAAGAAAGAAGAAGACAGAAAGAAATAAAGAGGAAAGAAGAAAGAAAGAAGAAAGAAAGAAATAAAGAAGAAAGTAGAAAGAAAGAAGAAATAAAGAACAATGAAAGAAGACAGAAGAAATAAAAAAGAAAGAAAGAAAGAAAGAAAGGAAGAATAAAGAAAGAAGGAAGAAAGATAGAAGAAAGAAAGATAGAAGAAAGAAAGAAAGAAGAAAGAAAGAAAGACGGAAGAAAGAAGTAAGAAAGAAGTAAAGAAGAAACAAAGAATAAAGAAAGAAAGAAGAAAGAATAAAGAAAGAAAGAAGAAAGAAAGAAGAAAGAATGAAGAAAGGAAGTAGAAAGAAAGAAGAAAGAAAGAGAGAAGAAAGAAATAAGAAAGAAGAAAGAAAGAAGTAAGAAAGAAGTAAGAAAGAAGTAACAAAGAAAGAAAGAAGAAAGAAAGAAGAAAGAAAGAAAGAAGAATGAAAGAAAGAAAGAAGAAAGAAAGAAGAAAGAAAGAAGAAAGAAGTAAGAGACAAGAAAGAAAGAAGTAACAAAGAAAGAAAGAAGAAAGAAAGAAGAAAGAAAGAAAGAAGAAAGAAATAAAAAAGAAAGAAAGAAAAAAGAAAGAAGAAAGAAAGAAGAAAGAAAGAAGTAAGAAAGAAGAAAGAAGAAAGAAAGAAGAAAGAAAGAAGAAAGAAAGAAGAAAGAAAGAAGTAAGAAAGAAGAAAGAAAGAAAGAAAGAAGAAAGAAAGAAGAAAGAAAGAAGGAAGAATGAAGAAAGAAGAAAGAAAGAAGAAAGAAAGAAGTAATAAAGAAAGAAGTAAGAAACAACGAAGAGAGAAAGAAGAAAGTAGAAAGAAAGAAGAAAGAAAGAAGAAGGAAAGAAAGAAGAAAGAAAGAAGAAAGAAAGAAGGAAAAAAGAAAGAAGAAAGAAAGAAGAAATAAAGAAGAAAGAAGGAGAGAAAGAAGAAAGAAAGAAAGAAGAAAGAGAGTAGATAGAAGAAAGAAAGAAGAAAGAAAGAAAGAAGAAAGAAATAAAGAAGAAATAAAGAAAGAAGAAAGAAGAAGAAAGAAAGAAGAAAGAAAGAAAGAAGAAAGAAAGATGAATGAAAGAAGAAAGAAAGAACAAAGAAAGAAGTAAGAAAGAAAGAAGAGAGAAAGAAGAAAGAGAGAAGAAAGAAGAAAGAAAGAAGAAAGAAAGAAGAAAGAAGAAAGAAAGAAGAAAGAAGTAAGAAAGAAGAGAAAAAGAAAGAAGAAAGAAAGAAGAAATAAAGAAGAAAGAAAGAGAGAAAGAAGAAAGAAAGAAAGAAGAAAGAAAGTAGATAGAAGAAAGAAAGAAGAAAGAAAGAAAGAAGAAAGAAGAAAAAAAAGAAGAAAGAAAGAAGAAAGAAAGATAGAAGAAAGAAGAAAGAACGAAAGAAGAAAGAAAGAAAGAAGAAGGAAAGAATAAGAAAGAAGTAAGAAAGAAATAAGAAAGAAAGAAGAAAGAAAGAAGGAAGAAAGGAAAAAGAAAAAAAGAAGAAAGAGAAGAAGAGAAGAAAGAACAAGGAAAGAAGAAAGAAAGAAGCAAGAAAGAAAAAAAGAAGAAAGAAGAAAGAAAGAAAGAAGAAAGAACGAAAGAAGAAAGAAGAAAGAAAGAAGTAAGAAAGAAGAAAGAAAGAAGTAAGAAATAAAGAAGAAGGAAAGAAGAAAGAAAGAAGAAAGAAAGAAGAAAGATAGAATAAAGAAAGAAGAAAGAAAGAAGTAAGAAAGTAGTAAGAAAGAAAGAAAGAAGAAAGAAAGAAGAAAGAAAGAAAGAAGAAAGAAAGAAATAATGAAGGAAGAAAGAAGAAGAAAGAAAGAAGAATGAAAGAAGAAAGAAAGAAGAAGGAAAGAAAAAGAAAGAATGAAGAAAGAAAGAAAGAAGAAGGAAAGAAAGATGAAAGAAAGAAGAAAGAAAGATGAAAGAAACAAGAAAGAAAGAAAGAAAAAGAAGTAAGAAAGATATAAGAAAGAAAGAAGAAAAAAGAAGAGAGAAAGAAAGAAAGAAGAAAGAAAAAAAGAAAGACAGAAGAAAGAAAGAGAGAAGAAAGAAAGAAGGAAGAAAGAAAGATGAAAGAAGAAAGAAGAAAGAAAGATGAAAGAAAGAAGAAAGAAAGAAGAAAGAAAGAAAGAAAGAAGAAAGAAAGAAGAAAGAAAGAAGAATGAAAGTAGAAAGAAATAAGAAAGAAGGAAGAAAGAAAGAATGAAGAAAGAAAGAAAGATGAAAATAACAAGAAAAAAAGAAGAAAGAAAGAGGTAAGAAAGAAAGGGGTAAGAAAGAAAGAAGAAAGAAAAGAAGAAAGAAGAAAGAAAGAAGAAGGAAAGAAGAAGGAAAGAATGAATAAAGAAAGAAGTAAGAAAGAATTAAGAAAGAAAGAATAAAGAAAGAAGAAAGAAACAAGAAGGAAAGAAGAAAGAAAGAAAGAAGAAAGAAAGAAGAAAAAAAGAAGAAAGAAAGAAGAAAGGAAGAAAGAAAGAAGAAAGAAAGAAGGAAGAAAGAAAGAAGAAAGAAAGAAAGAAGAAAGAAAGAAAGAAGAAAGAATAAAGAAAGAAAGAAGAAAGAAAGAAAAATGAAAGAAAGAAGAAAGAAAGAAGAAAGAAAGAATAAAGTAGAAAGAAAGAAGAAAGAAAGAAGAAGGAAAGAAAGAAGAAAGAAAGAAGAAAGAAAGAACGAACGAAGAAAGAAAGAAGAAAGAAAGAAAGAAGAAAAAAAGTAGAAAGAAAGAAGTAAGAAAGCAGAAAGAAAGAAAGAAGAAAGAAAGAAGGAAGAAAGAAAGAAGAAAAAAAAGTAAGAAGAAAGAAAGAAGAAAGAAAGAAGAAAGAAAGAAGTAAGAAAGTAGTAAGAAAGAATTAAGAAAGAAGTAAGAAAGAAAGAAGAAGGATAGAATAAAGAAAGAAGAATGAAACAAAGAAGAAAGTAAGAAAGAAGAAACAAAGAAGAAAGTAAGAATAAAGAAAGAAGAAAGAAAGAAAGAAGAAAGAAAGAACAAAGAAAGAAGAATGAAAGAAGAAAGAAAGAAGAAAGAAAGAAAGAAAGAAGAAAGAAAGAAGAAAGAAAGAAAGAAGAAAAGAAGAAAGAAGAAGGAGAGAAAGATGAAAGAAAGAAGAAAGAAAGAAGAAAGAAAGAAAGAAGAAGAAGAAGAAAGAAGAAAGAACAAAGAAAGAAGAGAGAAAGAAGAAAGAAAGAAAGAACAAAGAAAGAATAAGAAAGAAGTAAGAAAGAAAGAAGAAAGAAAGAAAGAAACAAGGAAGAAACAAAGTAGAAAGAAAGAAGAAAGAAAGAAGAAGGAAAGAAGAAAGAAAGAAGAAAGAAAGAAGAAAGAAAGAAGTAAGAAAGAAGTAAGAAAGAAAGAAGAAAGAAAGAAGAAAGAAAGAAAGAAGAAAGAAAGAAATAAAGAAGAAGGAAGAAAGAAAGAAGAAAGAAAGAAGAAAGAAAGAAGAAATAAAAAAAGAATGAAAAGAAAAAAGAAGAAAGAAAAAAGAAAGAAAGAAGAAAGAAAGAACGGAGAAAGAAAGAAGTAAGAAAGAAAGAAGAAAGAAAGATAGAAGAAAGAAAGAAAGAAGAAAGAAAGTAAGAAAGAAGAAGAAAGATGAAAGAAAGAAGAAAGAAAGAAGAAAGAAGTATAGAAAGAAAGAAGAAAGAAAGATAGAAGAAAGAAAGAAAGAAGAAAAAGAAAGTAAGAAGAAAGAAGAACGAAGCAAAGAAGAAAGAATGAAGTAAGAAGGAAGTAAGAAAGAAAGAAGAAAGAAAGAAGAAAGAAAGAAGAAAGAAAGAAAGAAGAAAGAAAGAAGAAAGAAAGAAGAAATAAAGAACAATGAAAGAAGACAGAAGAAATAAAAAAAGTAAGAAAAAGAAAGAAAGGAAGAATAAAGAAAGAAGGAAGAAAGATAGAAGAAAGAAAGATAGAAGAAAGAATGAAAGAAGAAAGAAAGAAATAAGGAAGAAAGAAGTAAGAAAGAAGTAAAGAAGAAACAAAGAATAAAGAAAGAAAGAAGAAAGAATAAAGTAAGAAAAAAGAATGAAAGAAGAAAGTAAGAAAGAAGAAAGGAAGTAGAAAGAAAGAAGAAAGAAAGAGAGAAGAACGAAATAAGAAAGAAGAAAGAAAGAAGTAAGAAAGAAGTAAGAAAGAAGTAACAAAGAAAGAAAGAAGAAAGAAAGAAGAAATAAAGAAGGAAGAAAGAAAGAAATAAAGAAGAAAGAATGAAGAAAGAAAGAAGAAAGAAAGAAAGAAGAATGAAAGAAAGAAAGAAGAAAGAAAGAAGAAAGAAAGAAGAAAGAAGAAAGAAGAAAGAAAGAAGTAACAAAGAAAGAAAGAAGAAAGAAAGAAGAAAGAAATAAAGAAGAAAGAAAGAAGAAAGAAAGAAGAAAGAAAGAAGAAAGAAAGAAGTAAGAAAGAAGAAAGAAAGAAAGAAGAAAGAAAGAAGAAAGAAAGAAGGAAGAATGAAGAAAGAAGAAAGAAAGAAGAAAGAAAGAAGAAAGAAGAAAGAAAGAAGAAAGAAGAAAGAAAGAAAGAAGAAAGAAAGAAAAATGAAAGAAAGAAGAAAGAAAGAAGTAATAAAGAAAGAAGTAAGAAACAACGGAGAAAGAAAGAAGAAAGTAGAAAGAAAGAAGAAAGTAGAAAGAAAGAAGAAAGAAAGAAGAAGGAAAGAAAGAAGAAAGAAAGAAGAAAGAAAGAAGGAAAAAAGAAAGAAGAAAGAAAGAAGAAAGAAAGAAGAAAGAAGGAGAGAAAGAAGAAAGAAAGAAAGAAGAAAGAAAGTAGATAGAAGAAAGAAAGAAGAAAGAAAGAAAGAAGTAACAAAGAATAAAGAAAGAAAAAAGAAAGAGAGAATAAAGAAAGAAAGAAGAAAGAATGAAAGAAAGAATAAAGAAAGAAGAAGAAAGAAAGAAGAAAGAAAGAGGAAAGAAAGAAGAAAGAAGAAAGAAAGAAGAAAGAAAGAAAGAAGAACGGAGAAAGAAAAAGAAAGAAAGGAGAAAGAAAGAAGAAAGAAAGAAGAAAGAAGAAAGAAAGAAGAAAGAAAGAAAGAAGAACGAAGAAGAAAGAAGAAAGAATGAAGAAAGAAAGAAGAAAGAAAGAAGAAAGAAAGACAGAAAGAAAGAAGAGAGAAAGAAAGAAAGAAATACGAAAGAAAGAAGTAAGAAGGAAGCAAGAAAGAAGAAAGAAAGAAAGAAGTAGGAAAGAAGAAAGAGAAAGAAGAAAGTAAGAAAGAAGAAAGAAAGAAGGAAGAAAGAAGAGAGAAAGAAAGAAAGAAAGAAGAAAGAAAGAAAAAAGAAAGAAAGAAGAATGAAAGAAGAAAGAAAGAAAGAAGAAAGAAAGAAGAGAGAAATAAAGAAGTAGGAAAGAAGAAAGAGAAAGAAGAAAGTAAGAAATAAGAAAGAAAGAATAAAGAAAGAAGAAGGAAAGAAGAAAGAAAGAAGAAAGAAGGAAGAAAGAAAGAAAGAAGAAAGAAAGAAAAAAGAAAGAATAAAGAAGAAATAAATAAGAAAGAAAGAAGAAATAAAGAAAGTAGAAAGAAAGAAAGAAGGAAAAAAGAAAGAAGAAAGAAATAAGAAGAAAGAGAAAGAAAGAAGAAAGAAAGAAGAAAGAAAGAAAGAATAAAGAAAGAAGAAAGAAAGAAAGAAGAGAGAAAGAAATAATGAAGGAAGAAAGAAGAAAGAAAGAAGAGAGAAAGAAGAAAGAAAGAAGAAAGAAAGAAGAAATAACGAAAGAAGAAGGAAAGAAAGATGAAAGAAAGAAGAAAGAAAGAAGAAAGAAAGAAAGAAGTAAGAAAGAAAGAAGAAAGAAGGAAGAAGGAAAGAAGAAAGAAAGAAGAATGAAAGAATGAAAGAAGAAAGAAAGAAGAATGAAAGAAGAAAGAAAGACAGAAGAAAGAAAGAAGGAAGAAAGAAAGAAGAAAGAAGAAAGAAGAAAGAAGAAAGAAGAAAGAAGAAAGAAGAAAGAAGAAAGAAGAAAGAGGAAAGAAGAAAGAAGAAAGAAGGAAGAAAGAAGAAGAAAGAAAGAAGTAAGAATGAAGGAAGAAAGAAAGAAAGAAGAAGAAAGAAAGATGAAAGTAACAAGAAAGAAAGAAGAAAGAAGGAAGTTAGAATGAAAGAAGTAAGAAAGAAAGAAGAAAGAAAGAAGAAAGAAGAAAGAAGAAAGAAGAAAGAGAGAAGAAAGAAAGAAGAAGGAAAGAAGGAAGAAAGAAAAAAGCAAGAAAGAAAGTAGAAAGAAAGAATAAAGAAAGAAGTAAGAAAGAAAGAAAAAAAGAAAGAAGAAAGAAAGAAAAAGGAAAGAAGAAAGAAAAAGAAGAAAGAAA